>NW_015150793.1:668952-670601 GCF_000732505.1 Cyprinodon variegatus
ATGGAGCAGAGCCACAGATTCGATGACAGAGTTCCTAAAGTGCTCAATGAAGGCTAAATGCTTCTGTGATTTGCTCATTCTGTGCAGGAACAAAAACTTTCTAAACGTCAGTTAGAAGCTGTGATTTAAAGAAGCTACTCACATCATCTTAACAATGCCTGACAGCAGGCTGCCTTTAATCAACATATGTTCCTTTATTCACTTTATAATGATTTTACTTGCATGGTTTAATACTTAATACGATCCTTCTATGTTTTGTTTTTTTCAGGAATAGCGCAACTCCTGTTTAATTCTATAGCAAAGTATATTTCATTTTTGTTAAATTGCTTGAAGAGCATTGTTTTCCATCTTCATACCTATTTTATAGCCAATTGAAGGCTATCAGTATGCAAAAATATAAAGTTCTAAAACATCTTATTTTTCTTTTATTATAATCAACAACAATGATCACATCTACATAATTATATTGCAACTCCCTTTTCAAACCAGACTGATCAAAATAGTGCACGTTAGTTTTCAGTGTTTACAAATGTCTTGACTTTTAATTAAAAAATTCATTTATTATTTAATTTATTGATTGATTAAAAAAAAACCACTATATTCCATAACTGAACCTCTAGTTGTATTTAATGTCAAGAAAGTTATCCAAATTGTTTGACATTTTAAAAAGTAAAACTGCATAGTTACTTCGGCTAGTAACGAGTCACTTTTACTCAGCAGTAACTTAGTTACCAATTCCGTCAAGCTTTTGGAGAGGTAACTATTGAATATAACTAGTTACTTTTTTTAAATAACATTCCCAACTCTGCTCAGGAGTTATTTTAAAGGAGTCATTTCCTTTATGTTTAGTTTAATGGTAGACAAAAAAATAAAATAAAAAATCAGTTGGGAATAAAACAAATACATGGATCCATGTGTTGTCTCCACGTGGATCCAGCTTTTTAGACCTTAGATAAACATTTTAGAAACCAGTTCCTTGAACCGAAAAATGTTAAAACAGTTTGGAGCTTCCATGTGTTGCTCCTTTTTTGCCACAGTGATGTTGTTTACCTCAAAGGGGTATTTTTCTCCAAGGTTTATTGATATTTCTGTGGCAGCGCCTCCAAAGGGCATAGGGGCTACAGCGTCATCAGCCGTGCTGCAAGTGAAAAACTATTATACGTTACTCAGAAAACCTTTTAAATTCATTTTGTCTGCTTTTTGGAGGACCCCCCCCCTTCTTTTTTTTGTTTGATCATTCTGTTTTAGTTCTACTAATAATGTTCATGGACTTCTGCATTAGCATTGAGCAGCATCCAGAAACAACTAGATAAAAAGACTTCTCTGCTGACTCCGATTAAACTCATTTTATGTAGTTTTGCAACATATTTAAAAAAGAAGAAAAAGCCACAAAGGGGAGAAAATCCATATTTTGAATCCATACAGTTGGATTATGACATCTTCCCTCACGCACTAAAAGCACTTTCTGTAATATTAATGAAAGTGACAATAAGAAACAAAAAGTGTAATTAAGCTGTTATTATTAGGGCTTATTTTTACAAAAACAAAAATGAATTACAAGGTTTAAACAAGCAAAGTTATATTTAGCACTAGGGGTGTAAATCACATCCATCATGGCGATTCGATTCTGTATCGATTTCCTGACCCAA
>NW_015150793.1:671010-705194 GCF_000732505.1 Cyprinodon variegatus
AAAACATGAATCGATTCTCTTTTGGACGTGTCGATGCATCTGATCGTCGGCTGTTGGATCGATGCATCAATACAACACCATTATTATTTACACCCCTATTTAGCACACATTCAGCCCCAGTAAAAACATTGCTATGTTATAACTCTGTATTTTCCTCAGAAGAATATTGATAACGATGGCTAAACTATCAGCCATGGATGGCTAGAAGGTTATGCAGGTTCATCTAAGGGGAAGGATTGGTTGAAGGGTTTAGTTAAAAAAAAAATTTGGCCTATTATATGTTAAAATGCATACCATAACTTGCTTAATGGTGCTCCATACAGAGCTATATCCTCGCTGTCATCTTATCAAACATACTTTTGTCTTATGGGAAGCTTCTCTGTGACAGAAATGTCTAAATTCAGGCTGAATTGACAGCAGTAAAATGAATCTGCCTAGAAAGCGGGGACCAGTTTAGCCCAGCTCCGCGACCTCTGATGTTTTTGAAATAATTATGGCCTGGAAGTGCTTAGATTCAGAGGTTGGTTCCAAAGGGCTATCCCCAGCATGTGCGTGGCCATGCGTTAGGGTTCCCCCTCCAGCAAAATACAAAGAGGCATGGTGTGCTGCTTTCTAAATTTACATTTATAATTTGCATTCTCTAAACCGAGACGTTTAGCTGTGATCTAAAATGAAAACACTTGAAAGATGACAGAAAAGGTTTTATTCATTTTTTATTTACACTTTTTAGTGAAAAATAACTGATATTCTTCTTCTAATCTAACCCTTATAGTAGCTGACCAGCTGTTTGTATGTTCCTTTTGCTTGTTTGATTAATTATGCTAGGTAAAACACTGAACAATGAATCATTTTAGCCTCAGTTTAAAATAAATAGAACCTGATTTTTTTTTTTTTTTTTATGTTTGGGTGTAATAAATGACGTCCAGCATTACAGGAGCAGAGTTTGCGGTTTTGTTTCTATGATGCGTGTGTCTGGAAGGGATGAACTGACATCGTTGCATGTGGTTTTATAGGTCTGAAGCAGCCAATGCCAGAGCTGATAGTTCACGTGGATTCACTCGACATTTTCCCCGTCAGCTGGTGTGAGACAAACGGCTACCCTCTGGTTTACCCCATCAAGCCCTCAGGTATACAGCATGAGTCATCACAGAAGCTTCTCCTGATCATTATCCAGCTGATGTTAAAACACAGAGTGACTCTGTGTAATATTTAACCTGTTGCATCTTTGTGTTTGATTTTGTTTTTTTTGTTTTTTACTAGTAGAGAAGGAAAGGAAAATTGCTGTTGTGCAGCCTGAGAAACAGTGAGTATAAAAGCAGAATATTATATATCACCAACTGGTGTGTCAACTTCTATCTGATTTTTTCTTTTTCTTTCCCACATTACAGCAGAACTCCCCCCAAGTCCTCCTCACCTGATGCTGTCAAACAGCAGATGGCCAATCAGTCTGAGGCGGGTGGTGAGTATGTCTAAGAATTCCCAACTGTGTTGTTTTATTGGCAGATTATCTGTAGTCTGTGGTTGTTTTATCATTGTGTTTTTTTTGGTAACAGGACAGGGGAACGGTAAATACTGCTGTCCAAAGATCTACTTCAATCATCGCTGCTTCTCAGGGCCATACCTTAACAAAGGTCGCATCTCTGAGCTGCCTCAGTTCATCGGTCCTGGGAACTGTGTCCTCGTTCTCAAAGAGGTGAGCTGCGTTTATCTCACCCTGCCTAAAATAAAATGCCTGCTAAAAGAAAAGAATGCTGTTTTTTTGTTTGTTTGCTTGCTTTTTGTTTTTGAAGCCTAAATGCAAAAACGAGATTTACAATCCATAATGTTTCATTTTTCCTTTAGCTATCTAGATCCAAAACCAAAACACAGCTGTTTGTTGTAGAGATAAAACTAGAGACTGATGATTTATATCAGAGTTACAGAAACATGTGATAACATGGATATTGCTGAATAAAGCAGTAGCAGTTCTGATTATAATTTTTGGGCATTCTGGGATATATCTGCCTCTTCTGAGGCCTTTCTTTTCTTCTCATACACTTCGTTTACACTTGTTCTCTTACGACCCTCCGCCATTTTCAAAGAACCATGGTGAGAAAGGTGAGCTTCAAGGACTGTCTGAAACCGTAGCTCACCACAGATATAAGCCTGCAAGTGCGCATGTGCAGAAAAAGACACCAGAATGATTGGCAATTAGGAGGACCAATTAGTTAGATGATCCAATAGGAAATAAAAGATAATCCTCTATACCTGTAACTTGTGCAAAATTGGACTTCATTTTTTTTCAGCAAGTCAGGAACTTGCTACCACTTAAGTTGCTATTTTTTTTTTAAAAAAAGGTAAACCTCATTACCTGCTCATCACACAATGCATCACTGCCAAAACCATGCCAGCTAAAGCGTTTTCTTATACGTTAGTGGGAGGTATATTAGTAGACGTTTACAGAAATGCTTAATGAAATAAGATTTTAAAAGCAGTTACTTTTAGTCAGGATGCTACAGCTGGCTTTTGGCATGTACAACTGTTAAGATTAAGTCACTGAGCTGAAAGCACAACATGTTTCTCACAAAATGTTGAGCAACTGTTTTAGCTAACCTCTGGTTAACAGTCAATAAAACATTGCTTTCCTAATATCCTTATCATGACTCGCCCAATTACTTTTTTGGGATACTGGGAGTCTAAAGTGTTGTAAATGTTTCCTTTGTTTCCAGGTATTGACTCTGCTGATAAACTCTGCATACAAGCCGAGCCGTGTGCTAAGAGAGCTGCAGCTGGATCAGGAGAGCCGCTGGCAAGGCCACGGAGAGACACTCAAAGCCAAGTGAGGAGAAACGCTCTTTAATCTCAGCTCAACACTCTCAGCTCCTCAGAAAACTTGCTCAAATCACACAAGTGTTCACAGCTGGTGTTTTTGAAGATCTGCAGTGAATTAAAAGCTGTAGTTTCACTGATTGCCTTTAGTGGCTTCCTGTTCCAAGTAACTCTGTTCGATCAAGTTAAACCAAACTGGACGAATGGTCGTACATATTTACTGTTTCAATTAGCGATAACTTTTCTACCTTGCAGCCCGTTTGTTTGTGGAAGACGTGCAACTATTTTGTCCTCATTTATCAGTATTGTTCTTTGCATATCAGGTATAAAGGAAAAAGTTACCGGGCCACTGTTGAAATTGTCCGCACCGCAGATCGGGTGGCAGACTTCTGCAGGAAGACGTGCGTTAAGCTGGAGTGTTGCCCTAACCTGTTTGGACCTCGCATGGTTCTGGAGCACTGTTCAGAGAACTGCTCTGTTCTGACAAAGACAAAATACAGTAGGTGGTCATTTTCACCATGTGCATATTTTAGATTATTTTACATTTTAAGGCTGGGTGATTAATTGATTTGATCAATTGTTTGTTTTTGTTTTTTTCTTTCTGAAGATTTATTTTTTGGAAAACGTAAATATTTTACAAGCATGTTTCACAATTTGTTTGTAATTGCCATTTAAATTACGATCACCCCCAGAGGAAATGATTGAAACTACAGCTAGTTTTAAAAAGTAATAAATGCAATTTGTCTTTTTTCTTTTTTTTTTCTTTTTTCTTTTTATGAAACGTAAGTGAGAAAAAAATAAACCACATTTGCCCAGCCCTGATTGCAGAACTTTTTTACTGAGCTTTACTGAGCAGCAGAAATGTCTGAATTTGTTTGTTTTTTTAACTCAGTGATGTGTCTCTGTTTAGAATTGGAGCAGATTTACAATGAATAAGGATATTATTATTTTTCCAAAGTCCGCAGTCTATTTTTATCCAAGCCCATATATTTAAATTCAGTAGAAGTTGTAAAACTATCTGTAGTTCTTGTTAATATCAGTCAAATATTCATTTTACACCCCAGGTTTTATACAAAATTTTAAAATTAGCTTTTTGTTTTCCTTTCATTAGCATATTATTGTGGAAAGAAGAAGAGTAAACGTGTTGGCCGTCCTCCTGGGGGTCACACCAACATGGATGGGACAGTAAAGAGGAGAGGCCGGCGGAGGAAGAGGAGGAAGCAGCTTTTTGTCCATAAGAAGAGACGCTCTTCGGCCTCAGTGGACAACACACCAGCCGGCTCTCCACAGGTAAATAAAAGCATGCTTCTTTTTATCAGTTCCTTGTTTAATAATCAATTACCCGACCTGTCTTGATTGCCTTTGCTCATCTTTTCCTACAGGGCAGTGGAGAAGAGGAAGACTTGGATGAAGATGACTCCCTGAGTGAAGACACTGGCTCCGAGATGCAGGATGACCTTCAAGATGACTCTGAGCAATCTGTTGAAAAATCTCAGCCCGCCACGCCGTCACCATCTCCACCACCAACACCCAGGCCCTCACGGAGACGCCGGAAACCTCGCTCACCTTCCTTCTCTGATGATGAGAACCATCCTCCTTCACCCAAGGTAACGAGAGTAAAGATATTCTATTTGTTCATATTTAGCAGATAACAAGATGAGAACAGCAAATTTCAACATATGTTTTGGAATTTTAGCTGAAAAAAGAAAAAAAAAAAGCTAAATGTAGTAGTGAAAAAGAAAAAGAATTTGGAAATGTCTCCACCATGTTTGCTCCTAAGATGGCTTTATGTCTACCATCCTTCCTGTCTGTGTAGGAGACATTTTCTCACAGCATAAGCTCGCCACCATCATGATTTATAATATGGATTATATCTGTGAAATGATGACGATCCATTAAAAACTGATCAGTCTTCTGTTTCTTCTAACAATTTTTTATCTTAAACAGTTCTTTAACATATCTTGGAGCTAAAACATTTAATCAAATGAATTGTAAAGAACTAATTATTGAAGAAATCATCAACTGATTTAGTAATCAAGCAAAAGTCAACTGGAGTACACAGCTGCTAAAACACGGCATATGTTGAAGGAAACAACAACTCAGAGCTGTAATAAAAGTGTACTAAAATACATCTTGCATTAAAGAAGAAACACCCTCTTTATCAGTTAATGCTCTTGTCAAGCTTATTCTTTTGCTCATAAGCTCGGACTCATACGCTGAGACAATGAAATTTAAAAAGGGCACATATAAATGGATTTGGATTTGTCACAACAGTTAACCCTGAGCTACAGGCTAGTTAGTCAACATATAAAGCACCTTTTGCTATGCAGCTGTTCGTAGTTTAATGGAAAAAAGTCAACAAAATAATTGGTTAACAAAATAATTTTTATTTGCAGTCCTAATCTACATACGGTGGTTTCATTTGGGGGAAAAAATGTCTAATTTCCCCGCCATACCTCAGCGACATTCGCATGCCTACTAACTGTTAATCGATTCATACCATCAGCTCATATCAGAATACATCCCATCTCCCGCAATTGCTCTTTCTGCAAAAAAAGTAAATTAAAAAGTAATTTTTTTTCTTTCCCTAAATAAAAAAATCAAATTAAACTATAACAAGTGGATTTCTTTTCTGAGAGAACAAATGCATTTACATCCTTCCTGTTATCACTCCTCTGTACCCTATCTGTCCCAGAAATGGGATCCTACCGCCTTACGGCACCTCATTTTCCCTGGCTTTAAATTTATGAATAACTAGTAATTTGGGGCTTTATGTTTACATTTTATAGCACTTTCATATATATAGTGCATAATCTAATGAAATACACTACTCAAATACAGTGTACTCATATTTTGCTGCATGTCCGATAATGATGTCAGACAAGCAGATAAACTAAGATCATGTGATTTTTATGATAAAATAAGCTCTTTCAATACTGTAATAACATTATTTATGGCGACCTGGGGGAAATATCTGCTCGTGCATGCATATAAGCTCAGCAACATAATAATTATTGTTTTCAATTGATTATTTAGTTTATGCAACCATCAGTTTTATTGAAAGTTAGAAACACCTGATTTTTCTTTAAACATTTCTTTAAAAAACTACTTCTTTTGAAGTGTGACCTAATCCGTGCATTGACATGCATTTTATATATATATATATATATATATATATATATATATATATATATATATATATATATATATATATATATATATATAGCAACAAGGTATTCATTATTTCCTTTAAGTTTAATATTGGTTGTAAAGAAAATGTAAGTTAAATTTCTAACAGTAGAGCAATGCATCATTTATTGGACTTTCAAACATGAGCATTTGCTATTCAGCAGGTAACTCAGTGGGATTAAAGCATACTGTATGTAGTGCAGCTATTTTTTCCCTTTAACCAATTACTAAAAAAATTTTTTCTGTCCATTTTAGCAGAGAGTTGTTTAGCTTTTCTGGAAGCGAGTAATGTTGACTCTGAAGCTACTTATCTGGTGTGATATGGGATGGATTGAGAATCTGTGCTGCAACTGTGGACGCAGGCATTAGCATTGCTAACATCCCTGCTGCTACAACATGAGCTGCTTTGAGATGGATTTAAGCTGGAATACTCCCATTGGAATAACACTTTTTGTGCTGCTTGTGCGTCACATTTACAGGTGTATGATACACAGCAAATTACACAATAATTAATCAATAAAAATGAAAGTGTTAAAATACCGGCCATATTCAAAACCCTCTGTTCTGAAACCTGTTTCAGAGAAATCTCGCTCTTAAGCACCGCATAGCTGCAGCTCTCCCTGATGAAACCAGAGCCTGTTTCAATTGCACATCGCTCATTTAGACGCATTTTGAAAACTATGTATAATTTTTTTTGTCTGCTCTACATGTGTCAACTTTTGTCAGTCTTTTACATAAAACACATTGACATTTGTTTTTGTAGAATGACTCCATTTCAAAAACCTTTTCCCAAATTGTGTCAATGAGGTCATTATTAGAGCATCTAACTCCCAGTATGTCACGTACTTTGAAGTTTGCAAAACACATTAACCTCCAATTCTCCCTTGAAAGGCACTCTCAGTCATTTAAAAAAAAAAAAATTGTATGACTCAAGCAGTTTATCTAGCAGGGAGTATGTCTGCCCCAGTTATAGGCAAACAGTAAGATAGAAACTCTGACCCAACATATGTGTTTCACCAGACGTCAAAGGCTGAACCTCCTCAGAAGCTGTGTTTGGACACGAGTCCACTGGAGTGGAGTGTTTCTGATGTGGTTCGCTTCATCAGGACCACTGACTGTGCACCTCTTGCAAGGATTTTCTTGGATCAGGTAATGATGCCCGTGAGGAGGCAATTTGAATGAAATTGAAATCAATTGTTTGAGAAATTTTGAGAAAGAAGTCAGAAAGAATGTTGAAGTTTTATCTCATGTAAAACTGTGCATTTGTAGGAAATTGACGGACAGGCCCTTTTGCTACTGAACCTTCCCACCGTACAGGAGTGCATGGACCTTAAGCTGGGACCGGCCATAAAGCTGTGCCACCACATCGAGAGGGTCAAACTGGCTTTTTATCAACAGTTTGCTACGTAGTCGACGGGGAAAGTTAACAGGACACGGCTGCTTCCTGTTAAGCGATTTAATCCTGTAAAAATGTGGATGTTTTATTTAAATTAGAATTTTTAAATTTTACTTTTGTCTGTTTTTGTTGTTTTGTTTTTTTATTTTTACACTGGAAATCATTATCCTTTTTTGTATGAATTGCATCCTTTTAAATGAGCTCAAATCTAAGAAGTCATAAATTATTATTTTCGCTTACATAGGGCCACAAAGACATGAAATAACCAAACATTTCCCTCCATAAAGTATCAGATGTGAAGCAAATTACTGACAAAAAGATATGAATTGAATATGTTAAAATGCATCAGATCAAATCTTTTTTTATGGAAAATTACACTAATTTCAAGGACCCTCTGTTTGAATTTCATCTCCTTGATATTTTTTTCCCTTATACTGTCAAGTAGCCTCTACAAAGATAATCAATATTCTTTACTCTTTCAACAAGCTTGAGTGTGACTCAAAAGACTACAGGTGGAGCAGTTAAGGAAAAAAATGCATTGAAATCTTTGTGGTGTAATTAATCAATGCAACAGTTGTTTGGGTTTAGATTTGTCAAAATTTAGGCACAATATTGTTTAAATTACATTTAGGAGGAAAATTATCTGTTATTTTTTTATAATAAAAGATAAAAATGTCAAGTTTTGTTCCTATGAAAAAAATAGATTTGTTATTACTATAACTTTGCTCCAAGGATTCTGTATTGCAAGCACAAGTAAAACAAAGCACTGAATGCTGATATACCCAAGTGCATGTTTGTACAGTGTACATACTCAAATCTTTTAGTAAAACAGGGTTATTTGGACAAAAAAACTGCCTAAGCAATGTGTAAATGTCCAAAATATACAGAACAATTTGCACAGAATAGACTTTAACCTTTATGTAAGGGAAGCATAATTTTGTTTTGAAAATAGATACAATTTGCAGCATCAGCAGAATAGTTTTTAGCAAGCAATTGGCAGCTCTAAAATGAGAAGTTCATTAGCAAACGCTTCTGTAAGTTGCTATTTCAAGTAGTTTAAATTGCTATGTGCTTCATTTTGTGTGAGAATCCTCAATTGTTTAGTTTGCTTGTAGGTTCCTGTTTTTTTTTTTTTTTTTTTTTTAGAAAAACAGAACAAACGTATGTGTCGTGTAAAACTGCAATAAAGATCGATGAGCCCGGGTAGTCTATGAGTTGTTTTTTGGGGTTTTTTTTCTCCTGCCTTTGTTTTTTTTTTTTTTGATAAATAAAGGTGCGTTCTGCTGCTCCCCTAGTGGGGGGAGTGGTGGCCTAACGGTTAGGGCATAAGCTGGGAAATCCTGAGGTTGTGAATTTGAAACCCACTCCCACAGACTGCCACCCTGGCTCCCTGAGCAAAAGACCCTTAACCCTGCACTGCTCCCCAGGTGCCAAAAATGGCAGCTCACTGCTCCTCAAGGAGATGGGTTAAATGCAGAAAGTGAATTTTGTTGTGCTGTACTTGTGACAGTGTAATGACTATATAAAAAATAAAATGCCACAGGAAATTTATTTATTCATACTTGGAAATAATCATAGCTATGGAAGCAAAGGGGAAACAAAAAAAAAAAGGCAAATTTTCCAGCAGTTCTTAAGCTTTCCACATGCGTAATGTCAAAGGTCCTCCTTCTCTATAGGACTACTGACTTTTAAGTGGTAGGAATGAGTTTGTGTGACAGATGCTACTTTTAATTTACTTCTTGATTTTGAATGATCGGCTGTTTTTGGCTTTTCACTTCTCATTTCTGATGTAATCTACATTATCTATCCAACACTTAAAGTTACCATCTGTGCAACTAATCTCATACAATTAGTTTCCATTTCCAAAGTATTCTAGTAAAAATGTTTTCATGATAATTTTTTTCATTGGTCCCATTAAACTCTTTTATCTTACCATGAGCCAGATATCCTTAAGTTGCGTTATCTGTTCAAACATAAGATAAACGATGTAGGAATTACCTTTTAACATACTTCTATCACGCAATTAGATTTTTATTATTTTAAAGTTTTCATTATTTGATCAAATATGTCCTATTCTAAAAAGAATTTCACATTTATATAATTGATCATCTATTACTTTCTGTTTATTTTTACTCATATGTATGATTATTTGTTTCAGTATTTATTAAACTTAGAAGCACTATGTGTCATCTTCCTTCAAGCTCTGCTAAAAAAGTCTCCAACCTAACCTATTTGTTGGATAAAGGGATGGGCGAAGCACCGAAATAACCGACAGCCATCCCAGCCTACATTTCCCAGCATGCAGCTCGTTCGCCTACGTTCAGGTCACGTGACGCCGCCTGTCAACAGGAGTGGGCACTGCTAGGGAAGCAGCTAGCTATTATTTCCCTTTAAAAAAAACAACCAAAAAAAAAAAAACATCGGATTTTCATAGACTTCTCTGGGCGTCATGAGAGACTGGACGTGTTCCGACTTTCAGGTAAGAGAAAAATTTTGCTTGCCAACATTTTAGCTCAATGTAAAGGAATAATGTGCTTAAGCTAACCCTGTGCTAGCAGTAGCCGTGGCGTTTAACCCAGAACGTGGATTTTTTTTTTACTTAGTGTTTTGTGACCTATACTTTAACAAAGGATAATAGAGCTATAACGTCGGTTGTTGTGTGTTGTGCTATCTACATAGGATGCATTTAGCATCAGTGTCCGTTTTTTTATGTAAACACTAAGGTTGAGGTTAGAGAAGAGGTCCTGTACTGCACAGACCTCAACAATCTATGTTTTTATTTATTTTACAACTCGTTTAGACAACTTTTCTTCTCATATGAATGAGCAGCTGTGACCAAGCGGATGCATGAAGCAGGAGAATGAGCGACAGACGATGCTACCATATGTCCCCGATGCCCAGCTTGACATATACACCGGCTGACTAACTGCTATCTGAGGGAGACCCGCTTGGTTTACTAGAGAGGACCATGGCTGCTGTAAGTGGTGGAAACACGCTCGGAGGGGCGGCTGTAGCCGGGGTTTCTGCGGCCAACACCTCGGCGACATCCTCCAGCCCTCCGCCGGGGACCGATACCCGGGGCTGCGAGAACGGCGCCCTGATGGACTCCTTTGGGATTTTCCTCCAGGGCCTCCTGGCGGTGATGGCTTTCAGCACCCTCATGTGTGAGTATGCTCCCAAAAGCTGCTACGTGTCAGATATCTGGCACTGCTGATGGAAGCCGCCTTCATCCAATAACCTCACTACATTAATCCAATTCTGTATTGATCTCTGTTAGGTCCAGGAAGTGAGGCCCTAGATAAGAGCAGCACAGATGAGACACTGAGACTGCTTGTCTTTTATGTTCTGTCTTTACTTATTTGCGCAAAGAATACTTCAAATTTCCTGCTGTTGAATGCCTTTTTAAAGTTTTTTTGTTTTTTTTGTTTATTTGATTTTAGTTTTGTCATATACAATTTCTAAATTGAATACATTTCTAAAGAGGATCAAACAACCCTGGGAGGAGTCTTAGACAAGCGTCTAAGAATAACATTATAGTGAAGAGTTAAATGGTAAGCAGAATTGGAAAATTGGAGCTTGCTAAACCTTTTCTCTTGAAATTATGTACATGAGCCTTCCTGTTGTAACTACAATTATGAGAAAATGGATTATTAAAGGAAAGAGATGTATTTTGTCCTAATTATAAAGTGCTTTACAAAAATATAACACCTGACGCTGCATGTTGTAGTGATGGAGGACTCTGGCTCTTCTTGCTTTTTAAAACCTGTTTTTTTTTTCTTGATAGGAAAGCCAACTTCTCTGCTCTAAAGTAGCCCTTCAGTTTTTGCAGTTGAGTTGATTTTATATAATAATTTAACCTAAAGTAATGTAGAAACATGAAGATGCAGGGAGGCAAAGCAATCGGGCAACAGAGACCATACAGCGTACCCCAGCTTTTAAAAATGTCATCCGCTTCTTCGCATAGATGACACTACAGATCTTGATGGTTGACACAGCTCCATGGAAAATAATGGAGGGATAGCCAAAAAATGCACTCTTGCTTTTTGCTTCTAATGCTTTATCTGTCACAGCTGACACATTGGCAACATTTTTTTTTTTTACAAGATTGCTGTAAACTTCCTTTTTTTTTACCAAAGACTTTCCATTTCCTACCCTTCTATAAAGGTTAGATTTCTACATTGCATAATAGTTTTTATATTGATAAATTCTTCGGACACTCACCTCTGTTGTTTCTTTAGATTATGCCAACTTACATTATCTTGTTTAGTGTGAAAACAATGACAAAACTGATACCTGAGGTAGTAGAGAGGCTATTTGAGGATTAAAAATTATATTTCTTAGCACGGATTTCGAGTATTTTCCCCAGAACCACTGGAACAAGCATGAATCCATGTAAACTGCTGTTAATGCAGACAGCATTGACTTCAGCATTCATTGTAAGTGGCTTTTTTACATCAGGACTGTAGCAGCACCGTAGTCGGTGTGCGCTTGGCATAAGCCAAGGAACTGTGTTGTATACTGGACAAACTAAGTACTTGATATTAGGGCTGAACGATTTCGCAAAAAATCTAAATTGCTATTATATTTAACCAGTATTGCAATTGGGATTTTATTTAGATTTTTCTTTTGCACTAACCGCAAGTTTGTAAATGTTTCATCCCAGGCAAGTCTGTTTTTTAAAGCTTGACCAGAGTCCATTGTGGCAGGACTTTACTGTTACCTTAGTGCAAAAAAAGTCTTTTCTTCTACTTCCATGCATGGATCTGCGTGCTAGCTACAACTCTCTCTACCTTTATGTGTGGTGACAAACCCTTTTCAAGTGTTTCACTGCCACCTAAGGGCTGGAGTGAAAACTTTGGTGTCTTACTCTTGTTAAATATAGTGTGATTAAAAATTTGGTGCATCTGTGATTTGAAAATTGCGTTTTGTTAAATTGCGATTATATTGCAAACTTCAGCTGTGAGGAATATATTGAGATAAATTTCTGGCATCCCCAAAGCACGTTTCCATTCCTGTGTTTCACTGTTGGGATATTGTTGTTGGAAAAAAGCCGATTGTTCTCAGGTTTAAACGGGGTTTTTGGCCAGTGGGAAAAGTGTTGTTAGTTAAAAAAAACAATTATTAACCAGCTCTATTGGTGGCTCTATCTAGGAAAGTGTTACCTTGCCGCTATATTGCCAGTCTGTTGCCTTATAGTCCATCCCAGCCCTGTGCAGGGACATAATATATTCCCTGTGTTTCTTAACCCCTTGAACCCTATGGACCCACCGGCGGGTCCAGCTGCTACATGACCTCGTAATTTTACCAAACCCCCAGTATTGATGTAAAAAACATATTTGGCACAGTTTGGTGACATTTATGGATAAATGTGCCAAAATGGCCTCTCCGCCTAAGAAATTTCTCACTAATACCATTCTAAAATAAATATGATTCACCTGATTGAGTCCAAATTTGGTATATTTTTACACAACATTTAGATTTAAAAGTCTGTACTACTTTTTTGTGCTATAAATAATATTTTGGTAGTGTTTTGCAATGTTTATTTCAAAGAAAATTTTGGCGAGGTTCAAAAAATGCAAAATATTTTGTATTTTGTCCCTAATATTTCAGGCAGGGTCAAAGCTACAATGGTGCTGACACCAGAAAACCATTCTATGACATCTTACCTTTACAGACGTACCAAAAGTTTCTTCTTAAATCTAATAGCTTTGAGGCTATAAGTTATTTACTTTTGTGTGTTTTTGTCAGGCAGAAATGTATTTATACCCCCTTAGGGTGTAAGAGGTTAAGCAGGTGTTTTTATGAAAGTAACAGGTAAATATTAATTTGAAGATACGTTTGGCTTTCAGATCAGAACAACTGGAGCAAAAAAAACACAAAAAAAAAAAAAAAAAAAACAGCAGAGGGCCCAGAATAAAGCTTGACAAAGGATGAAAACTTTGAAATGAAAGATTATCAACTACTCCAACTTCATTAATGAAAATGAGAAGTGGTGAGCTATTTATTTATTTTATTGTCCGTTTGTGCACAAGGCAGATATTTAGGTAAAGAGAGAAGTCAAAAGTCGACAGCGTACTTTGCAGGGCGTGTTTGGTCTAAAGTCAGGATTGAGATCATCAACCGAGGTCGTTTGCAGTTTGAATGTCCCCATCCAAAAAGTGCCATGATCTGTCGTAATTTATTGAACACAACAGCTCTTTACAGCAGTTTGTGGTGTCACAATCTTTCTACTGTTTGGTGTTTCTAATGAGAGCGAGAGAGAAAAAAAACATTGCTGCAAACAAGTGACTATTGTGAAGAGAGGGAGGAGCTTGATTTGGTAGATGTGTCGTTGCTGTTAGTTCTGTTTGCATAGCTCACTTGTGGCTTCTGTAAACCCTTATCTTTTTATTGCTCCACTACTGGCTGCTGTTGGGTCTTAAGAAGGTTCTGGATAGAGCTGAAAAATGGAAAAAGAAGAAATGGGAACTAGAGACCAAAGATTGTGGGCAGGAAGTTTTTTGAAAACAACAAATTACGTCAAATAGGCTGTTCATCAGCTGATTTAAAGTTTAAAAAAAAAACTCAAACTGAAATGAAAGTGTGAAAAAATAACCTGGTTATGATTAGTTCCACCCTTATTGTTGAACATGTCTTAAATTGATTCTGGAATGCTTGATGTGTTTCCGTAAGCGAATGATGGCTTCACGAAGAGTATCCACTGCTTGGAGATGATGTCCATTTTTGTAAACGCTTCTTCCCATCCACCCACAAATTTTCTCAATTAAGATTTAAGATTATTGTTAAACGCTCCCATAACAACCTGGAGCTCCATTCTGCCATTAAAGAGAGACAAAAAACCCAGGGGTTCTTCCAGAACCCCTCTGATCTCTTAATAAATGAAAAATGACTCTCTTACTGCATCCAACCTCAGCTGCAATGCAGATACACTGTCCTACCACCTTTAAAGATGGTGAGCTGTTTTCCATTCGGCATTAAGAGATCTTGATTACTTCACAGGACACAATCCAGCACATGACATAATCCAGCACAGAATTTGGGTTTTAAAGGCTTTGGTCTAAAACTTGATAAGCTAATGAACAGCTGATCAATTTATTAAGCCAATTTATTTTACATTCAATTTATTAAAAACATAAAATTGCCTGCCCACAACTTTTGGTCTCTAGTTCCAATTTCTTCCTTTTTTTGCAGCTCTACACTGATGCAATGTTTTATCTGGTCTTAAGAATTTTGTTGAATATATTTTTTTCTAACACATAAATAAATCTAGAGGAACTAGAGGATTAAAATGTTTAGTCTCTTCCCTTTTCTCTTTTGGCCTGGTAGACTTTTCTCCATTAGACTTCATAAAACTATAAAAAGTGTTTTTTAAATGGTTATTTCAAATCTTTTCCCTGTCCTGAATGATCCCCAGATGAATGACAAGTCATTAATGTTGTATATACTCTTAATTAAACATAAACATAAGATCGATTCCCTTCCCTGGTGAGATGTTATAACCCTCCCCCCCCTGTGTGGCATTTTGTTCTGTACAGTGAAACGCTTCAGGGAGCCCAAACATGAAAGGAGACCCTGGAAGATCTGGTAAGTCAGATAAGGAAACTAAAATGAAAGTTTGAAGCTGGATCACCCCAGTCAGTCTGAACTAACTCGCCTGTCTCTCTGCAGGTTCCTGGACACTTCAAAACAAGCAATCGGGATGCTCTTCATCCACTTTGCAAATGTCTATTTGTCAGACCTTACAGAGGAGGATCCCTGCTCATTGTATGTGCTTTTCTAAAAACACAATAATTTGGTTATGAAACTAAAGGTATAACATGCTATTATTTCCTGTTACTTCACAGATACCTCATTAACTTCTTGTTGGATGCATCTCTGGGCATGTTGCTCATATATGCAGGAGTAAAGGCTGTCAGTGCTATAGTTGAATGGAGGCAGTGGGATTCTCTGCGTTTTGGAGAATACGGTGAGTGCAACTTGTGCATTGCTTTTTCCTGTTTTCTCAGGGAAAGTACTTTCTAAACCCATAGCAGCCAGTAGAGGGTAGTATATGCTTGCCTCTGGAACTGAATTTACTTTTTAATTTCATTGTTCTTATGCTGTGCATCCTTATCTGTGTAGGAGAGCCAGTCCAGTGCACTGCGTGGTTGGGCCAATGTATCCTCTACATCCTCATTGTGATGTTTGAGAAAGTTCTTATGATGTTAGTCCTTCTAATCCCCCAGTGGAAGAAGGTGAGGAAAATTCTCCCCTTTGAACTCTTTAAACCTTTACATGTTTTGCTACCTGATTACCACAACTTTTTTTTATAGAGTAATTTTTTGATAGATCAACAAGCGGTACATAGTTGTTATCGCACAGGGGTCAAATCTCCCATGTAATAATCTCTCTACATTTGATCAACACTTGAAGGTTTGTTACTGAATATTACTGAAAAAATACCATCATGGAAACTAGGGATGGAACGGTTTATGAAAACCGTCCGAACCGTTCGGTTCGACTGTCTCGGTTCGGTTCGCGTGTGTTGCGTTCGGTTCATGCGCTGCTCCTTTTTTCTCATAGGCGAAGCGTTTACACTCCAGAACAGAAGGTGGCGGTACTGCGACCAAAGCCAACCACCAGTAGTAAACAAGAAGAAGAAGCGAAGCAACGTAGCCGAGTGTAGCAGAAAAAAAATCAGCTGTTGTGGAGAATTGTGTGGGTATGGCGAGTGGGAATGAACGGGCGTTGGAAGACGCGCCAGCAGCACTTTAGGTCTGCTGTATGGGACCGCTTTGCATTTAGAGTGACCTACGATGACGGCGGAAAGAAAGTTGTGGATAAAAGTGCAACAGTGTGCAAGCATTGTGCAACACGTTTTGTTTATGCTAACAGCAACACTACCTACATGTCATGCTAACCCCGAAATCCCTCATTCTCCGTCAGCGCTCCGCTCTGCTGCGCTCCAGACCGCCTGCACAAAGCAAAGCCTACAGCCCCCACTGTGGCTCCGCTCCGCTCTGAGTTCCTTGGAGATCGTAGAGAGCATGCGCGAGATGATTAAATTTAAAGCAGCAAAACATGCAGAAATGATCCAGGGTTTCCGCAGATCATTAAAAATAATTACAATTCATTAATTTATTTATTTTTTCATTACTTTAATGAATTTTTATGGGATTTTGGGGTAACAATCAACATATACCGAACCGAAAACCGTGGATTTTGTGAACCGTTCCACCCCTAATGGAAACCCATAATGAATGCTCCAGACCCAAACACAGATGTGATGTTGCTACGTTACTAAAGCTTAGACACAAGTTTTGGTCATTTCAAAGCACGCTGTTCCGTCCATCCCTGCTAAAATGGGGAAAAAAGCTCCTAAGATAGTTTACATTAAAAGTTGCACTGAAAAAAAGAAGGCAACATTTTTTGGCATTTATTCAGTCATATTTAGTTACTTTTGACACAATTGTTTCATGTTGGCAGGACAGGACAACAATTGTTTTAAAGTAACTATATATGATTAAGTAAATGCAAAATGCGGTTGCATGATTTTTTCAGTGTGGGCATCGTTAAGAATTGCATTCAATAGGAAATTGCTAATTGTATATTCTACAAATATGGCCTGTGTTGTAGAAACCATTAACTGACAGAAAGTCGTTAAAGGGGCCGTTAGCCATGTTAGAGCCAGAGCAAACATGAATGATTTTTTTTGTCAGATTTAACTTTCTTTTTTTTAACCTACATGATTAAAGCTGACCTGTATCAGGAAATTATATCTGCAAATTGTATAATGGTGAAACATGGGGTTGACACTGTGGGAATTTTTTTTTTCAAGGCAGGGATGGGGAAGCTGTTTGGAGCTAATGGAGATTTTGTTTGGAGATCAGCACAGGGCATTCTTCTAAAACGAATGTGAATGTTATCTCCTGCAAAAGATTACATTAAAATTCTTCCGATCTTTTAAAAAGAAAATAAAAACAATGAGAGCATATTTCACATCCCAGTTATTTTTTACTGTCGATCAAACTTGGCACATTAAATTCCAGTGTTCTATATCGAGGTTTCAAGGTGAGAGAATGTGAAAAATGTAATGGTTAGGAATTTTTTCTCAGTACTCTCATGTAATTCCAAAAGTCTAGTCGGGTCCTTCCTATTCACAAAACTAATGTCTTTCTGTTCTCCCTATCAACTACATCCCTTTCCTCTTTTCTTAGTGTAATTCTTTCTGCATGTTTTGATCATTTATAGCTTTCAGAATATACATTTTGATGATGCCTATGTTCTTATTGTTTCCCAGCTGGCTCTACTCAATCCCATACAGAATCCTGATCTGGAACTGGCCATTGTTATGCTCATTGTTCCATTCTTCGTCAATGTAAGTCCACTGATGCTTTGTTCTATTTGTAGTTCTCACAGTCAGTTTATGCAGGTAACACTTTTTTCTTTTGTGCTTTTGTCTGCTTTAGGCCCTTATGTTTTGGGTGGTAGATAATTTCCTAATGAAGAAGCACAGGACAAAAGCAAAGCTTGAGGAGAGAGAGGAGGACTCGCGTGGGAACAGCAAGGTTCGGTACCGACGAGCACTGTCACATGATGACTCAGAGTCGGAGGTGAGTCTGAAATGCGAAAGCATAGTGGACAGCTGTTGGAATTACCATTTTGCAAACAAGTATGTTTGCTAACTAACTTTCTAAAAGCTGTAGACTTTAGCATTTGATGAAACTTTAAAAAGAGATTAAGAATTTACCCATTTTGGGGGTTTTTTTTGTCCGCTTTTACACTTTTGGTTTCAGTTTCTAAACCAGTATAGGCTGGAGCATTGCTTCGTGGTTACTTGACTTCCTTGCCATTTTGCTGCTGTTGCCCAAAGAGCAAGAGTTAAGTATTGGTGGGGGTTGGGCTGTGCTTTCACTGATCTATTGTGAAGGCGCTGTATGATTGTGGGGGCCAGTGGCGCAATGGATAACGCGTCTGACTACGGATCAGAAGATTCTAGGTTCGACTCCTGGCTGGCTCGAAACTTTTTATTTTTTCCTTCTCTGTCTGTTTTTTGGTCAATATATATTTATAACAAATCTTCGGGAGATCTTACCTACTTGGACACTTTAATATTCTTGTGTATTTATGAAATTAGTCTTAACTGCTCTGAGCTTGGTTTTATCCAGGGGATGTTGCACTCTTCTTCACTGGTCTTTTGTTCGACTCTCGGTAGGGGGCTTCTTTTGTTTTCGAGGGGCCAGTGGCGCAATGGATAACGCGTCTGACTACGGATCAGAAGATTCTAGGTTCAACTCCTTGGCTCGTTGTTCTTTCCCACCCACTACTCAGACCCACAGTTCACTGATCAGAACATGGGACCCTTCCCCCCCCTATCCAAACTGGATCAACAGGAACGGGCCCTTATGCTATATATGTGATGGAATCTGACCTCAAACATTTCTGATTTATATCATGTCTGGTCAATGTTGAGGTCTTTGAAATTTTTACTTGACTAATGCTAGAATGAGTATTTTCAATATGTATTTAGTTGAGGATATGATATATTATCTGCTCACTAGACATTGCCCCTGTGTTATAACAAGACTTTGCCACTTGGGGGCAGTCTTAAGAAATAAATACATCTTTGTACCAGAAATGTTTGTGTGACTGTAGAGATTTTAGAAAAATCATCTGTTGAACTCAAACAGTACATACGAAGGAAGTCCTTGTTGTTTTAATTCTTCTTATTGCTCTGAGTTCTTTAGTCATTCAAAATGAGCTGTTGTCAGTCCCCCTTAGCTTGTGAATATTCATGACCAGTAAACATTTGACCAAAGCCCGTCTATCCAAAGACTAGACTAGCCACCATTTACAACCCTAGGAGCCATTTTTGCCTTCAGTCCTGCTTATTAGGGTTTACTTAGGGTCACAAAGCCTACAAAACGTGTTTAAGGGAAAAAAAACAAGCTTATATTATATCTTACCCACAAACAGAAATAAAACACTTTAATTGTTTTGTTTTGTTTAACTCGTTAACTGTAATATCCCGTCCATGGTAAATATGTGGTGCTCCAGCCTCATACCACCACAATAAGGCTACTGTCCACCATTACAATGGTTTTATTTGGCAGGTTAGACCCTCCCAAGGGTTTAAAAATAGCTTCTCATTTATTTTATGCTTTTTCATTCATAGTTTTTTTTTTTTTCTTGGGGATTTTGGTGTGGGTATACGCACTATGTTGGATAAAAATCCAACATAGTGCGTATCAAAAAAACAACGAGCCATTTTGTTTCAATTTAGCTTAAATAACGTTGGTTTAAAGCTACAATTAAAATTTTCAATGACATCTAACAGTCAGACTATAGTGTCAGTTTTATAAATAGTATTTTATTAGCCTGTGTGGGATTTTGTGTATAGCTTTATCTTGCTGTATTAACATTGTAATGGGGATCTCTATAGTCACTAGTTTGTCAGTGCTACTCTGCTATAAAGATGTCTGCCTCCAGAAATGGAAACTACTCCTATATAATTATAAGTTATATAGGAGATTCAGACTTTCAGTTCATAGAGGATTTGAAAAACATAATTATGGATGGATTTTTTTTTTCCCCTGGAGCCACAGGTTTCAAACATTTAAGCAGAGTCCATTGATTCCCATTTTGCATTGGACGATTTTTCTTTTTCTTTAGAGATTGTTTTGAAAAGTTTTCTTTTTTTTTAACTTGCAGAGGTATATTTTACCATTTTCTTCTTTCTTTCTTTTCCTCAGATCCTTTTCTCAGCAGATGATGAGATGGATGAGTCAGACGAAGACGATGTCCGTCGACTCCCTGGTCTGAAAATGGTGAAAAAGAAAAAGCTTCGAATGGGGATTCCTGTTTGATCAGTGTGTCCACCGTTTTCTTCTCCTTACCATATAACCTACATTCCCTGTACCTCTTCAAACCAGAACACGTTCTGGTTCTCCTCAAAGACGATACTGTACTTCAGTTTCCCTCTCTGATTACTCCCAGAGGATTGGTACGCAAAATGTTTTTTTATTTAGGAAACGGTTGTTTTGCAGGTTTCCAGGATCTTTGGAATATTGCTGCATGTCGACCTGGCACTTTGGGAGACCTTTTTTGTTTGTAGATGGATCAGAAAGGAAGCCTCCCACCACAAACTATCATTGGCACAATGGGAGATGTATGACACTAAATTAGATGACTCGTGAGTCTCGGATCGTTTCAGTTAGTGGTCTCGAGACAAATATGCAAATTATCGGTCTGTTGTATCACATTTCCCTCTTTAACGTGGTCCTTACCTATTTGGGGTCCTAACCTCCTTTTAGCTCTGTCCTGTAGTCCTCCTCCTGTGTAGATGTACCACCATGGCCTGTGATATATAAACTGTATATATGTGAGTGGATATCTGTACACTCCTCCACATATGAACAAGTATTTGTCTGGGGATGCAGCCTTTAAAACTTTTCAGCACAGCAACATGCTTAACTACTGTACACCTTCTGTATGATATGAACTGTTGTCTGATGGAGTCCTAATGTTTTCATGCAATCTGACAAAATGTTATAAACTACGATTGCAAAGAGGTTTCTAATGTCAGCTCAGCCATTGATGTCGATTAGGTAACACTCTCATTTGTTTGTATTTGTTATGTTTTGCTTCTTGAATGTGTTTTTTTTTTTTATCCATTTGTTAAGGACTTGTATTTCTGGGGCCAAAAAGGTGACTCTGCTTGCCTCCAAAGTGATTTCATTTCAGCAGAGATACTTTATTGAGGAGCTATTTTTTTGCACGTACTGAGTTTTGTGTGTTTTTCGTAAAGGTGTTTTTTGTTAGTTGAGATTGAAGGTCAGTTCCCCTCTTTTACCAGTTTGTGTCTCAGTTTCTTACCCCCACTTTGCTCATGCATGAGTAAATAGAATACAGTTGTATTTGCCCATTGCATATCAGATTTGAATCTTTTTGGTAGTTATTTAGATAAATTATGAAGATTAAGGATGGTTTTATTTTCATAATTTAGTTTAATTGGATATTTTCAGATTGTATAAGCAGTCTTATTGTGGCCCTTTGACTGATTATGACCAACCAAAAATTGTATCAGAGCTACTTCCTAATGATTTCTTCTTCTCTATCCTTTGTTCCTTTTTTTATTTGCATCCATTCTTTCCTTAGCCCCTTCTTTTTTCTCTTTTCTTTTATCTCCTTTCACCATATCCTGTCTATCTGTACCATATGTAGTTCCATGCTCAAAACCAGCCCACTATAATGGGGGGCAAATATATAGAAAGCTGCTGTAGGGCCATAGTCAAGTTTTGTAGTCATTTTTAAATAAGATAATCCTGGAATTTTCCCTTAAAGAGAGAATTAGGAGCTCTGAACTAATAATGGTAATGTGTATTTATTGGAGTCTTATTTTCTCACACTTAACAGTTAGTAAAATCAATAAAAACTAAAAAGGATTTATAAAATATCTCAAAGGCTTGTCCAAATTAACATGTGGTCTCTACAAAGCATCCTATGGCAGACTTTATCAACACCTTCTTTTTTTTACTCAATGGGTTTGAAACTGCACAGGTGCAAAATGGTGAAGGGGCAAAACGACCAGCATTTATTTGCATTTTGTTGTTTCCTTTTCCTGTTTCAAGGAGAGCTCCAGATATCCGAGCATTACGCTGGTTCTGGTGTTCAGAATGTGAATTGCTCTGACCTTTAAACTGTAAATGATGAGTGTGGACCGAGAAGGTATGTCTGAGGAGGAGGTTTTTGTTTGTGTAGAGTGTGTGTGTGTGTGTGTGGAAGGCAGTGTATCTTTCCAATATATCTGTAGTTTTAAGCATGGGAGGAAATGAGTTCTGCTCCCCTTTAACAGTAAACTGAGTTACATAAACTGTGAAAACTTATCTGCGTGTCATGTTTTGGATAATTGTTTTGCTATGAAGGGGACAAATTTAAAGGTGAGAGCACCTTTACAGCAGTTGATTTATTGTTACAGGTCTTTTTCTCTGCCTGGACAAAAAAAAAAGATCTTGTGTTTTTAAGAACTTACATTTTTAGACCATTACAGAAATTGTAATTCATCATAGGAAATAAAGGAAGGTATGAATGAATCTATATTTCATTGTTTTTCTTTTTTCCTAATTAGCCATTTTGTTTGTTCTCCCCAAAGAACAAACAAAATGGCTGGTCCTAGCAAATAAAACTTGATATGTTTAAAAATACATATGAGGGCAAGTTAGCAGCTAAACCCTATAGCACTTGTTTAGGATCATGTATCATATAACCTCTTAATAGGAGCACTGCCTTTTCCAAAATTTACATTAATTAAATAACACTTTTTTTTGCTCCACTCATGTGTTTTGTTTTGTCCTCGTATAATAGAGACAGTGATATCTTACCATCAACTAGAATGTTAACAAGGCTTACTGTTTCAACTAACTATAAATCTTAATAGGTTACATGCTTCCATAGTGATTCTATTTAGATTTACATTAAATGTTTATTTTCAGGGTTTTTATGTTTTAAGGTGCTTCAAGGTTGTTCATGGGCTATGTCGGGGGTCTTCAACAGGTGGTTCGCAACCCCTAGGGGGTCCACGGAGGTACCTCATGGGGGTCGTGAAAGGTTTGGTTGATTAGACTTTTTTTTCTATTTTTTTTCTTATTTTCCCCCCTGCAATTTTTTCCACTAATGGAAATGTCTTTAAATCCACATTAACATGAATTCAACACACTGTAGTAAACAGATAAATGGAGGCAGAAGATGTCTTTTAGTCATCAATGCTCACATTCAGCGACACACAGGAGCTCTTTCAAGCTGCGCCTTTTCATTCACAATACCTGTGCCATCAACCAGGAATCAGAATCAGAAATACTTTAAAATCCCAGGGCCAAATTACCTTTGCTACATTACTCCATCTGTAATAGAGTGACTATAGGACTAGTTTGATATAACTCCATTGCATACAATATATTTATTATTATTTATTAGGAGGTCCCTGCTCCATCAGTTTGGGGGTCCTTAGCCTGGAAAATGCTGAAGACCCCTGTGCTATGTGATGTCTTTTGAATTATCTGCAGGAGGTTGGACCTCCATGCTGTTTAAATACATCAACGCTCGAGCTACAGATTGCTCTGGTGCTAGCCAACCAAAGTGACAAGACTTCCAGATATGTGGTGAAATACCTTCACTATTTTGTGGTTACCATTACCCAGGTGACTGAGAACTTACACAGATATACTACAGTGTTTGTTTTTTGTTTTTTTAACCACACTCTTGTTGATTTTATGGGCACATTTACTGTGTGAATTGCCTTGGTTACATGGAGATATAAAGAGGTGAGTCATCATGGTACACGGTAGCATCAGAAGACTAGTATTAAGAAATAGAAATACTTACTTTAAAAAAAATTCCTGAGCGGACTAATAATGTCTGATATCTGAATGTAAAATCCCAACTAAGGAGAAACTTTGACCATTAAATTTAAACTATAGATACAGCAGTCTTCTAGAAAGTTAGACACCTACATTAATAACCTAATTATTCCCAACGATTATTTTTTATTATAAAACCAGTTGAGGAGAAAAATATGAAAAATTAACAGTTTAGTTTTATAGAAATTACATCTTTCAATTTTCCGTCTCTTATGACAAAACCTGCTGTGTGGTATATAGAGGTTGCACTCCTTCTGATCTGTATTATATTGTAAAAAGAGGTGTGTCACATAAAAAGCAGTGAGTCAGCTTGCCCACCGTCATATGGGCAAGCTTTATAAAGCCTAGAGTCATGACTTAGTGGTGACTAATATTACTAAATTTCGATTTCAATGATCATTTCAGATAGTAAGAATGTTTTTATCTATGTACAAATGAAATCCGTATAATGATTAATGTAATCATTAAGTTTTTTTCAGGCTATACAGCAGTCACACCCTGATTTTGTTGGTTCTCATCTGAACCACAGGCTCCAACACCCAAAATGTTGTTAATTGAGGCTTAGATCAAATGTTGGAAATCCCAGACTCTGAAGTAAGGAGTCGATCTGGGCGGTGGACCCTCTTCTTTTTCCTTGCCAGTGACGACTGGAATAATCAGCTGTTGGCCTGTGAGCTTATGGGACACCCACTCCAGCTGTACCATCCCTCACGTCACTCCTAATAATACACACTGACAACAATGTTTGGAGGGTCTGCCTGACTCATGGGGTGAGGACCAGGACTATATATATAATGTTAGGGTCATAGCAGAGAAGCCACACTTGGAGCAGAATAGCAGTTCCAGAGTCTCTGGAAGCAGTAACAACCATGTCGCAGGTAAGTTTTATCAGGTGTTTTGATTTGCAGCTTATATTTAATAAATTACTACAGATCTCATATTCTTGTTGTTCAACACTTAAGTCCGGCGAGGTGAAAAAGAAGAAGCGTCCACCGATAAAGGAGGAGGACCTGAAAGGAGCTCGCAGTAAACTTGGCCTGAAGGGCGAGGTCAAAAGTAAAACCTATGAGGTCATGGTGGAGTGTGGTAAGTACCGTCTCTCAGTAAAGTAGTTTTGCTCTGACACAGAACCATCTGAGAATTTTTCACAGCGTTATTGCGGGATAAAAAAAACCAAAAAACACATTTCCCCACCTTATAAATGTGTTCTTTGTTGAGTGAGGTGTTTGTGTTGGTTGGTTGGTAGGCTGGCCTGTAGAGCCTCAAGATTTGACCGAGGGGGGAGAAAATGGCTGTAAGCAATTTATGAAACATGCCCAAAAAAAAACAAAAAAAAAAACAATCCACTGGACTTTGCTTTCCAAGTTCAGAGACTTTTTCGCTTCCCATCCAGGAACCTTTTTTTAATTTTAAAATGTCAGAAATAGTGGTGAGTTCCAATCTTTTTAGAGTAGCCCAAACAAAGCCTTGTTTTGGCTTAGAAAGCATGATAATTGAACCAGAAGAACAGATGTTTTGGTCCCCTGCACGGCGATGGGGCATAAGATGATAGCAGGAAGGAATCAATTCTATCACTGGGTTGTAGATTTTTGAGAGTTAAAACCTGAGTCTTTTTTGGAGTGACTGTGACCTGGATGACTGAGAATCCTCACTAGCTTTATATAACATTAACTTGTGAAGGTAGAGGACTAAACAAGCAGACTTTAGTATTAACTATATTTAGTTGTATATCCAGAAAAAAAGCATGGAAACCAACTGTAGAATTTATTTTATTTAATTGTATGTCTCAAAAAATGCATGGAAACCAAATCGCATCCCTTCGGGCCGTGTGGTTGGCAAAATATATTCCCTGACCGGGAATCGAACCCGGGCCGCGGCGGTGAGAGCGCCGAATCCTAACCACTAGACCACCAGGGAGCTGTCAGCAGATCACATAATACAGCTTTAGAAATGTGACAATGCCAGTGGGGCGTCGCGATCTAGACAGCACTTTTTGTTTAGTCAACTTCGTTACAAGTCAGGCTACTTCAAAGGGGATTGTAGCTTGCTAACTACGGAAAAACGCAACACACTTGGAGTCCAAATCCTTGTATTTTAACTTTGTTTAAAATATTTCTTAAATCCAAATCTATGAAGTTGAAGATAAATCTAGTTCGACCTAGCAACATTTATGATAAAATTTCGTTAAATTTGCCGGACTACTAGTCTGGATGAGGTTTTCACCCTAAATTAACCTTAATTAAAAAGTCAATCAAAAGGTAATCTTGAATTTATATTTAAAGTAGAAACCAACTGTAATCCTAACATCTGCTTCATCAATCTAACAAATTTACCCACTTAAATATTTATCCATAACATTTGCATAAACAGAGAGGAGATACACTCTAAATTAGTTGTATTATTGAAGGGCTTATTTTAAATAGTATCTGATTTTACCCTTTTGTTCTTGACTGATTATCACTGGTAGTCAAATTAACTGAACTCAATTAATCTGGCTATTTGCAGGTAGCCATAACTGTGGTAGTCTGTTGATTGATTGATTGATTGATTGATTGATTGATTGATTGATTGATTGATTGATTGATTGATTGATTGATCACACTGTGGAGAAATTTACTTGTTACATTAGATCAAATACTCAAAGAAGAACAATGTGCCAAATTAAGGAAAAAGGTACACGGGATATATACATTATATACAGTGCATCCACATGACAGCTTTTTTTTTTATAGTAGGATTATTATACAGGGTTATTGCACAGGATGTTTACATTGGTACTTATATAGATGGATGTCTATATTTTTATATGTATATATATATTTCTATATATATAGAAACATGCACATGGTATCAAATAGTAATTTCACATTATATATTACAGACAAGCTGAACATAACTTACAATTTTTTTGTGGTTTTGATATTTATTTTTCTATTTTATACTAATAATGTGTCCCTGTGTTTGTATCCATCTAGCCATGAGCAGTAGTTTATATTTGCTAACTTGTAATTGTACAGCTAAACCTTGAAACTATATATATATAAAAAAAAATAGGTTAGGATATACTTCCAGCCACTTAACACAGCTAACATATAATCAATGACTACTTAGATAGCATGTTATAATTTGCAATGCACCTCTTCCACACCTGCTGTTTTTGTTGCTTTACTTTTCGTCCATTGTCAGAATGCTTCATTAGGATGTACTGTCTCCTGTGTAATTTTATTTTTAATATGTCTTTTTATGTGTGTTTAGAGCGTATGGGGAAGGTGGCTCCATCTGTGTTCAGTGGCGTAAGGTCAGGAACAGAGACGGTTCTCTCCAAACCTGCTGCTCCCAAAGATCCTTCAGCCAGTGTGTTCAGCAAGTAGCCCCAGAAGTTAAGAAGCAGCATTTAAAAAAAGAGCCACCACTGCAGTCTTTTCTTTCATCTTATTTGTGAAGATGGAGGAAGCTAGTTTTGTTCAAATGATGTATTTTGATATAAATGTTAAGGCTTTATTATTGTTGTTTTTGTATAAGCCTATCTGTATAAATAAATAGTTTTTCCTGTGTTAGAAAGCAGTGAGGATTCATTGATTTTCCATGGAAGATGTTGCTGCTGTGTATGATGGGCTGTGCACTATTGTGCTCATTGTTTGGGGTGGGTTTCTGTTAGGCATGTGCCAGTGTTATATTCCCACCCTAAAAACCAGTTAAAAAACAATGGTATCTTGGTTTCACCTAAATAATACAAAAATGTTTCATTAAAATTTCTAACATTATCTAAAAATAGGATTGTATTACCTATAAGGTGACATGGCATGTTGATTATTGTAGTTATATAATAACTTGTAAGACATATTAAATTTTGCTCCTATGAAGTCACACTGGGGGTCCAACATTATTAATAAGGTGAGCTATCTGTTTAGGTAGCCAGCTTGCAGTCAACAGACACGTCATGCATTGTTTTCCAACTGTCTTAATAAAACAGCATTATTACCTTAAGTGTGGGGTATGAAATTTCTAACTCCATGGCTGACTTTGTTTTTTGTTTAATATTTCACCTAAATTTAAATTTCTTCTCAGCAAGAGAAAATTGTGGTAGCCTTGAAACTCTGGTCACTAGAGGTGATCCATGGGTAGGCTAATAGATATCTATACTCTAGGCAAGGCAAGTTTATTTAGATAGCACATTTCAGTAGCGGGCCATTCAAAGTGCTGTACATTAAAAAAGAAACGTACATTACAGCTGAGCAAAGTATAATAAAAATAAATTGTTTAAATCTTAACTGATAATATTTTGACAGAACAGTCAAAGACCAATCTTACATATATGTTTCTAAGCTTGATTTAAAGCAACTTAGGGTTTCAGTGCTTCTGCAGATTTTCTGTGAATTTGTTTCAGATTGGTGGAGCAAACAAACTAAAAGCTGATTCTCCATGTTTGGTTCGGATCCTGGTAATGCCTGGTAGATTTAAGTCAGAAGCTCTAAAAGGTCTGCATTGCAGCAAGTCTAACGTACTTTGAAATGAAGTGCTTCATTGATTTTTAGAAAAAGTCTTTTAAAGGGTATTCCCTGAGATATGGGATGCTAGTGTAAGAACTTTAGCACTGGGGTGCATGGCCATGGGAAGTACTGGGGGTGCTGCAGCACCTCCTAGTGGCGACTGGGAGTTTTTTTTTTAATGTAAAAAAACAAAAACAAAAAAAAAACTACACATTTTATAAATTAGTTTATTCTTTCAAAAGAACAAATGATTGAATTTCTCAACTTTCTAAGGTGGTACATTGTTATTATTTAGAGTCTTCTGTATGTTTTTTAGGAAGTGCAGAATATTTGTGTTCAGAGCTAACATTGCCAGTTGTTAAATAAACAAAGCTTGCCAAAAATGTAACGCAGAAAATCTTCATAGTTCATCATGCTGGTGAATATTCTCAGTCGTCCAGATCATAGTCATTTCAAAAAAGTTAGAAAACAATCCACTGGAATTTTTTTCCAAGTTTGAAGATGTTTCGCTTCCCATCCAGGAAGCTTTTTCAATTCAAAATGTCCAGAATAGCCTTGAGTTCGAGGCTTTACAGTAGCCCAACAAAGCCTTGTTTTGACTTAGAAAACATGCAAATTGAAATGGACGATTGGGCCCACCCCTTTGGAATGGGGGTCATTTGGCTTCTTTTTCAGCCTGCAATGCCCCATACCTGTCTATGTCTCTGAAAGGGGGTTATGACCCCTGTAAGGGGGTAGGGGTTATGACAGTAGCGGGAAGGAATCAACTCTATTGCTATTTCTCATGTTTTGAATTAAAAAAAAGCCTGCTGAATGGGAAGCAAAATGTCTTTAAAATTGATAACAAATTCCGGTGGATTTTTTATTTTTTTTATTTTTTACTTTTTTTGAATTCATAGTTCATAATTTTTCAGGAGGATATGACATCACAAATAAATGTAATAAAATTGAAATATATTTAAGTGGCAATTTACTATAATATTTCTCTCAAGCAGTGAAACTTGATTTATTGAAAGCAAGACAATTTATTTTAAGTATATTTTTTGACGATAACAGGTCTCCAGGTAATGAAAACCTAGAAATCAGCTTCAGCTTTTGGGAAATCAGCTTCTCAAAAAATAAACTATTTAGTAAGAGAATACTGCTAAGTATTTTTGGCAGAAGTTTAAAGTCAATACATACAGTCATGAAAAAGACTCTAAAACAGAAATAATTACCGTATATGTAATGAATCCATATGATATACCACTTAAAATATAGATGTACTGAAAAAAATCTTCTTAGCACTGCTTTGAGATACACCCATCCATTTTCTGTCATGCTTATCCCATGCAGCAGCACATCCATCTCCAGTGGTTTACGAGCGAGACAGGTCGCCAGCCCATCGCAGGGCGACTCAGAGACAAACAACCATACCTAAGGAGAATTTAGAGAAGCCTGTTAACTTAACAGTCATGTTTTTGGACTGTGGGAGGAAGCTGGAGTACCCGGAGAGAACCAACGCATGTACAAGGAGAACATGCAGAAAATCTTCTAGCTGCAAGGTGTCAGTGCAAGGTGTCAGTGCAAGGTGCCACTGAGCAGCCCTGAGATACACCCATATAAATAATAATTGTATAAACAGTTTGATGACCAAAACAGTTTATTTGAAACTGATAGAAAAGAATTAGAGATGCAGAAAACTGGTAAAATTAAGACACATTTTCGCAACCAGATTTCCAGTAGGCACAGCTTTCTGTATACAACTGTAAGAAACTTAATATTTTCTGCAAAATTATTTAACTGTAAAGGACCATATCCATCAAACAGAAAGCTTCCCTTTAGATCACATTCAACCTTTGGAAACCCAAAATATAAACCGCTTTCGGAATGACCCTCTCATATCTTAGAAAAAACAGCCTGATGCCAACTAGTGTTGTATCAAAACAGTCTTGGAGTTATACACAAAATTACTTTGGCAGGCATGTCTCAACACAGTCGCCAAAATAGTAGATAATGTCTGTTTTTGCTTCAAGTGGGTCTATCTGAGGTAATGTTACTGTAAGGGGGAGTGTGGATGAGGAAGTGAGCACTAAGCCTACAGGAGAGCAGAAAGGCCCTATTTGTTTCATATAAGTGCCTGCCCATTCCAAAGAATATTTACCCAAAAACATTCTCACAATTTCTCTTAATTCATGCATTGGAGCCACGATTCCCGCTAATGAATAACATAGAAGTTTATCTTTTTTGTTTGTTTAATTTTCCACAACCATGCCCACAAACATTTTTAACTTACTGCAGATCCTGTTGGTTCTGTGTGCTCCACTCATAAACCTTTAGATAACAAGGCTGAGCGAGTACAGCTAAATTTCAGAATGCAGACTTCAATTTGCAGTGCTTATCACCTGCTTAGTAAATCTGCCATAGAAGCACTGTGCCATGAAACTGACTCATAATGAAAAAAAAAGACTTGCCAGTTCAAATATGATACCCTTCCCAGAAAAAGTGCCAGCCCAGTGCCTGCGCTGCCAAAAAGCTGAAAAAAGCACATAAATATTTACAAGTAGGTGTAGTTATCGGAAATTTGTACTTTGCATCATAGTTAGTGGATGTGTTATTTCTAATGCTGGAAAGCGACAGACATAAAGCAGAGCATGCATGCAGTAATTCAACATAACACCCGACTTTTACACTTAAACTCAACTTTATTTATCCCTGGGATTACTCCTTCAGGGATCCTTCTCGATCCAGTAGCTTATATAGAGTACAAATAGTAAAAGCAAGATTCCATTAAAGATGAAAAATATGACAGACATTACAAAAAAAGTGCATATAGTACCTTACCTCTTAGAAACAGTGCTGTACCTCTTACCTTGTTGTTTTAAGGGATAACATATACCTGACTATGCTCTTTACTAAGTGTCATAGCATTAATGTGCTTATTAAGTCACACACTTATCTCATACACTAAGTAAGGTATTAGAGGTGTTAGTAAGTGGTGGTTTTTATTACACGAGTTAGAAATGCTGGTTTAATCATTATTTCTGCCAAATGTCATTTTAAGGAAGGCGTTAGGTTTGAGTAGAAGCATTCAGATATTTGCACTTTTTTTATTTCAGCTTTATAAGTACCATGTTTGTACCTCCGGGCATCCGGCCCATAGAGGCCAAATGGTTCGGTCAACAGTCAAGGGCAAATATCCCACCCCCTCTGTCCCTCCTACCGGAGCAGACAGGACTTTTTCCCCACAGCGCTAAAGCGAGTCAGTGTTCATTGGGAGTTTGGTCATGTCTGGTCTGGTTGGAATCCGCCTGCTGCTTCTATGGGGCTGTGGCTGCCTCTGGCTCACCAGCCCAACATCTGGATCACTGGTCATCTTTGAGGACACTGAAGCTCTGGAGGTAGCTTTAAACAATTAAACTTTATTTTAATCTTTTTTTTTCTTTTCTTCAAATTTTCATGTCTTGCAGAAATGTTTAAGTTGGTGCAATGCGCTTTGTGTAGTGGTTCCTGGTTTCCTGATTGGTATTGATAATTTCCCCCATGATAGAAATCTGTTTCAAAATCTGCATTATCTGTAATACAGAATATTCATTTATATATTTTCTTACAACCTCTATTAGAACATGAATTACCCATTTTTTATTTATATTTTTATTCATATTGGACTTTTTTTTATGCCAGTATCTCATAGTTATCCCTTAGTTCCCTCCAATTTCTCCAGAATCCAGTTACATGCTTCTGGCTTACAGTACACTCCCAGCCTGGAACACATAACACCGGATATATTTTCCCTACATGAATTCCTATCAGTTTAGAATAGATTTGAAAGTTTTATGATTTAGCTTCCACCCCTTATTTATCAGTTATCAAGCTTTTCTATTTACAGCAGGTTCTTGAAGTCAAAATCAACATTTAGTCACAGTTCCAGGGTCAAGGTGCAAAAGTTGGTCACAAATATTGTATTTGTGAAAAGGTAAGACAAACAAACTGATTGTTTTTGTTTCAGGAAACAACAGGACCTGCCAAATCGCTTCAGGTATCGAACTTTTCTGTTGTGTTTATGCTGTATAAAATGTATTTGTTTTGTTAATCTATTAACAGCTTACCAAATTTTAAACCTTCAACGTTTCTGTAAGCAATAAATGGTAACATGTTTCTCCAATTAAATGTCAATAATTTTAACCGAAACTTCCCTTTGTTATTCTTTAATGTTTAGACATATATTTCCTGCATTTTATGTTTGTTTCCTTCTTCTTTTGCAGAAAAGAAGTACAAATGAGGCAATGGTAGGATTTTTTTCTACTCTGCCAATAAATGACAGTGCAATGCAAATACAACTTTTAACCTTTTCACATTTAGTCAGACATAAATGCATGGTTTAAATCCCTGTGTACTAGAACCTTACATCTAATTCATAACTCTGACTTGGATGGAAAATGATACATGGTTTAAACATCTAAAAATCAAAAAAGTTCGTTGCAGTGTACAGCCAATTGGCACGCCAACAGATCTACTAAACCACAACCACCCACCTGAAGAAACAGGAATTAATCAAACAATCAGCTAAAAAGCTTGCTGTTACGCTGAAGGAGCTGTTAAGACTTGCAGGTCCAATGAAGAAAATATGTTGACATTCTCAGTTTTGCAATTTCTCAAACCTGTCCTTTAAATATAACTGGCAAGAGGAAAACCCTTGTTTGAAAACACAAAAGAGGTATTGTTTGCACTTTACTACAGTCCATGTAGGGATAAAACACATAAAATCATCCAATAGGGAAATCAGGTGATGACAGAAGAATCCTCTCATGCTGTTGGGATGTTTCTCTTTAGCAGAAGAACTTGGTCAGTCTGTATGGATTTACATTGTAGAGTAAAACCTGTATGATGTTACAAAGTATTGAGAGAAAAGCAAAGGTTCACCTTCTACCAGGTCCACTCTGGACAATATGGTCAAGCTTGCAGTGGCTTGGTTTATGTGAAAGCATGTTCAGATCCCAGTCCAAGTCCAGACCCAAATTAAAATGTACGAAGAGTGACAAGATTTAAAATGTGATGTTATAGACACGTTCCATCCAAACTGGACTTTTACAAGCAATAGTTTGTTAGAAAAAATAATTTTGGTGTGCAAAGATAGCAGAGAAAGACTCCTAGCAAGACTTATGGCTAACTTTTTACCAAAAATTTGTTATAGACACTTTTATCTCAGCTTGGCCTTGTACATGTCACACTTTAAATTTGTATAAAGAATGTAAACATGCTTTATCAGTATACCACCATTCCACAGTTTTGTGCTACTCAGGGGTGTTTTATCAAATAAAATAGATGAGTTGAAAGCAGTAAAATAATAGAAATGGGAAAAAAGTTAAGGGACACGTTAACAGATCAATAAATACTTTTATAACACTTTATGAGGTACACAGCAAAAACAGTGTAGAAATAAGTAAAAATTCTTCAATTAAGTGTTCTTACCCTTAAAGGTGTTATGGAGGATTTTTGCAATTTTCTAAAAGACCCGCCCTCACCACATCTCCAAAAAAATGCACATGCACAACCCTGTACCCGCTCCCGAAAAGGAACGCCCTATTAAATGCGTGTGAGAGCATGCACAAGCCCATTTCTCTTCGTGCAAGCTCTTATCTCATAACTCATAACAGCTTACTGTGCCCGAACTTCCGCTCTAACCCCTTAATCCCTCAATCATTATATAGAGCGGGGATTATATAGTGGACTTCATAGGGAACTCAGTTAACTGACTGTTTGGACAGATGATCACTACTTTTTGGTCCCCGTTGGTAACTCCACCTCCACTGCGCGGTGACTGCAGCATCTTTATTAGTCGCCGCTGTCGGGTAGTACAGGATATGACGACAACGGGCCGCTGTGACAGCAAATCCCATAATGCCTTGCGAGGAGAGCTTTAAGCGC
>NW_015150793.1:705994-761789 GCF_000732505.1 Cyprinodon variegatus
CATACTGGGCATGTTGGGAAGGCTGTCCTCATTCTGTGCAAAATGGCACCTTAATCTAGACCTAAGGAGTTAGGTTGAAGTTTTTAGTATCAGTTGTTATACTCACCACCACTAACCTGCATCTAGAGACTAAACGCTAAAAAGAATAGTTAAATATTCTCATAAAACCTTTAAAGCATTGTATTACATGGCCATTTAAGATAAATGAAAAAGTGTGCCAAATTTTATTTTCATTAAGGGAGAACTTTAGGTCCTTTTCTTTTATTTTCAGCAGGTAATAAATTAAGGTATCTCGTTGTATTGCTCAAATATTCATACATTCATCAGAACTTTTCTACAGTTTGTCAACTCTCCCACAGCAAACTCCCATGAGATTTATTTGGATTTTTCAAATAAACTAAATCATTATTTTTATTCATTTATTGATTTGTTTTCTTTCTTTTTTATTTAACAAATAAAAACTCAAAAAGTGAATTTATTCTCCTATAATTCAATACTTTAAAGAAAAAACATTTACTCTTCCAATTTTGCAAATCCTGGTACGAATGATTCCTTATCCTATTCAGAAAAGGAATCCTGCACAGATTTTAAATGAAATTCTATGTCGGCTTGAACTAGACCATTCCAACAAATGGATATGCTTTGAGTTAAAATTTCTCCATAGGCAGGTTTTCTTCTATGAAGGACCTATATTTATTAATATCCTTTCCCCATAATCTCAGACAAGCATCAACACCCATAGAAAAACTGTTTTCCCACAGAATGATGCTGCCACCACCATGTATAATTGTGGCAGTGGTGTGTTCAGGGTCATCAGAGCACCTTCTTTCATGATGTGTGCCAAAATGTTACTTTTCATGACATAATTTTAAGACTGGCTAAATCAAGACCACATATATATATAGGTTGACTCTATTTGAGGTTAAGCTGTTTTCAATATAAGGGGGGCAATATTTAAAATGACAAAAATGACTTTTTGTCATTTTTTGGTTCCAGAATGACAAAAAGTGAGAAGTTTCAAAGGATCTGATCAGTATGCAATGTGCTTTTTTGGCCAGATTTATAAATAGATGAATTAATAATTCTAATGACAATAATATGGAGGCCTCTATTTAAGTTTTGGATTAACTGTTTTCATTGTCTTCTGTCCAAAGGTGCAAGTACACAGTGTGACTGTGGAGTGCACTGTAATGTCCCGCTTTTCCCACACTGTCATGACCTCCGTAGCTCTAAACAAAGCCAACACATCACAGGAAATCTTCTTCGAAGTGGAACTCCCCAAGTCTGCCTTTATCACAAATTTCAGCATGTAAGAAGGGATTTTTTTCTCTTTTATCTCTTTGAAGAAACAAACAGGATTCCAGCTCACTGTAGGTTGCAGTTTATGATGATACAAACAAAACTGTTTGGTTTTTCGTGCTTCTCAGGGAAATTGAAGGGAAGGAGTATGTGGGACAGGTGAAGGAAAAGGAGAAAGCGAAGAAACAATATGAGAAGGCTGTTTCATCTGGACAGACTGCAGGATTGGTCAAGTGAGTTTAGTGGGATATAAATACAAACTCAAACCAGAACTGCTTGAACTAAAGCTTTCTAAACTAGCTGATCCAAACCTCCACTAATTTGGAAGTTATGACTTTAGCTTTACCACCAGATGGAGATGTTTGTTTCTGTGTTTCACTGAAGGGCCTCTGGGAGGAAGATGGAGAAGTTTTCCGTGTCAGTCAGCATTGCAGCTGAAAGCAACGTGACATTTGTCCTGACCTACGAGGAGCTCCTTCAGAGGAAGTTTGGCCAGTATGAGATTCTGATCCGAGTTAAGCCCAAAAGCCTGGTGCAGCAGTTTCAGGTGAATCACCAGATGGTGAATTTAACCTTCTCTTTTGATGATTTGATGATTTTGTGGACAAATAATGTCCTTGTGCTTTTTCTGGGTGGGAACAGATTTTGGCCAACATCTATGAACCTCAGGGCCTGTCTTATGTAGATACCCATGCTACTTTCCTTTCCAATGAGCTTCTCCCCCTGGTCGAGAAAACAGTCAGTGACAAAAAGGTACATCACTCTACTTGTTCTCTTTTTCACCTTTAAGCCTGAATGACCTTTATTCCCCTTTTCTGTTTTGCATCTAACTGAAATATCTCACTGTTTGTTGCTCTTCTTCTCAGGCCCACATTTCTTTCTCACCAACTTTGGATCAGCAAAGAAAATGTCCAGATTGTGATGGATCACTGATAGATGGTGATTTCATCATTAAGTATGACGTGAACAGAGAAGGACGCCTTGGGGAGATTCAGGTCTGCCATCATCTGCTCATGCGTTTAGAGCTTTCACTGTTTTCATTTTATATTCACACATTTATTCAGCTATTTAATACAACGTATAATTCTATTTCCCTCCAGATTGTGAATGGCTACTTTGTGCACTTTTTTTCTCCCCCTGACCTGCCCAGAGTACCAAAGAATGTGGTGTTTGTGATTGACAGAAGTGGGTCGATGGGAGGCACAAAGATGAGACAGGTGAAACTTCTTCATGCTATCTTTTAGAATATATGTGCAGTGTATAGAAAAAATATATATATACATATTTGGAAAATGATTTGATTACATTTTGCCATTTTGAAATATATACAAATATAGAAGGGGACGACTTGGGCAATTTTTTTAGGGGTGTGCAACTGTTTTCAGACAATGGCATCATTTTTAAGCTGATACAACTGGAAGGCTACAAGATGATTATTTTCTTTGTTTAACAAATTCTAAATAATATCAACCACTTAGCTAAAAATTGGAGCTCAACATTTCTGATTAAGCCAAAAGAATATATTTTATTTTCAGTTAAAATGTGTATGTAAATCATTGGTCCTATAAAGAAGATTTAAAATGATTTCCAACAGATTTTGGGGGAAAATGCCTGCTTTCAAATTTAAATTTAACTGGGTGGTTCCAAATTAAGGAAGTTAAGATGTTTTTGATCCTCTTTCCTGTGAAATGTAGATGATTAGTAAAATAGCTAATTAGTGTAAACCTAAAAATGTCCCTTTTTGACCAATAATTGTCAGAGTAAATCTCACCAAGAGTATTATTTTTTCATTTACATACATCTGCATCAACTCATCTTTTTTGCAACTGGCCATTTGTTTACCATTTTGTTTATGTAGCCCAAAATCCCAAACAGTTATTCCAAGGCCCACAGCCAATAACAAGGTTGTAAACTTGGAAATCCTTCCATGGGAATAAGTGGAAGATGTTTGTCAAATTTTTGGATTGTAATTAATATGCTCTCCTTGTATATTTTTTCTTTTTTATGTCTATCTTTCTTACAAGGTTTCTAGGTTATTAGGAATCATTAATTGTTCATTGCATACTCTTTAGCAAATGTTTTTTTTTAAAGAAAATACGGATTATTATGAAGTAATAAATGAGTTCATATAAAGAATTTATGTCAAGTAAATACAAAAAAAAAAACGTGTATTCTTCTGAAAGATTTTTTTTAACCAAGGTTGAGATTGTAAAAGATGCTGCACCAATGCTGGTGTGGAAGCATTCTGATCTCAGAACTTTTGCAGACACTAGAGGCAATGGTGACCATTCTGGATGACCTCCATGTGGACGACTACTTTGCTGTCATCCAGTTTGACGACGTTATTTTAACTTGGAAGGATTCTCTTACCAAGGCAACCAAGGAAAACGTGGCTGAGGCCAAGAGCTATGTCAGAAGTATCAGAGCCAATGGAGGTCAAGACAACAATCTGTGACAGTTTATCACATTACACTTCCTGTATTTACAGAATGGAAGAAATGACAAGATGTTTTTATTTTTTCCAAGGTACCGATATTAATTCTGGAGTACTGCGAGGGATAGATATGCTGATCAAAGACAGACAGGAGAAAAAATTACCTGAGAGAAGCATTGATATGATCATTCTGTTGACAGATGGAATGCCAAATTCTGGTAAGCATGCTAAGTGTGACCATATGGGGCTTTGCAGAAGTATTTATACCCTTTCAACCTTTTTTTTTTAAAAGTTGAATGTTGCTTGACTTTAGACAGACTGATAAAAATTGTTCAGACTTGCAAAAGGAAAGTGCTAAAACCATGTCATCCTTCCAAGTGCGTTTTTTTTTTTTTGCACCATGTTTTTTCCCCCAATGTTTAGATTTTTTTCACTACTGCACTTTAAGAAATGTCATGAGAGCTGTACAAAATGAAATTTTCGTTTTGTATACACTGTGTGTACACTGAAAAAAATGAAACATTGGCTCAATTTAAAAAAAATTGAGGTAATCGATCACAACTAATATTGTAGTTTCATGCCATATGAATAATCCATTTGATTTGACCTGAAATATTTAACTTCATGTAAACTAATTTCTAAAGGTTGAACCAAAGCAATTATTTCAGATTTTACTAAATCAAAATAAATACATTGGTTTTATTACTGAATGTAAATAATATACTTGGTTCAACCTGAATATTTTAAATTCATTTAAACAGCTTTTGAATATGGGAGCAAACTATATATTTTTTTAAGTTGTCTCAAATAAAAGTTTAAAGTCCTGTGACCGAAAAATATACACCGCAGTTCTTGCTGAGCTTATGAGACCGAGCTCAAGCTTCGCGGCTCCCACACACATGCACCATGGCGGCTAGCTTCCTCTCCAGAGGTGACCCATAAAACCTCTGCTCGGCCTCTCCAATGACAACGACGGCGAACCCCCTCCCCTCCAGCGCTAATGCTAGCAGAGCAATTAATTGCCCACAAAAGCACAGACTCACACAAATCTTGTCTGGGGGCTAAGGTTTACGCCCAGTCATCTTTAAAAATCGTAATGACTTACCTCAACATTGCGCAAAATGCCTGATATTTTTCTCTTCAGCATGACGTCTGGTGGAGGCTGAGGCGGAAGTACAATTGCTGCCAGAACTTTTAAAGAATTTGCATGCGCAAATTGCTCAATCTAATAAAAAGACTTTGCTTAAAATAAAAAAAATCAGTTTGGTGCCTCGCTGTCAGTTTACATTATAGTAAAGTAAAAAAAATAGATTCAATCATAAACATAACTAAGAAAGTTTAGTTTAATTGAGCAAACTATTTTTTTTAATTCATTGGAATAAAAAACAAACACATTAAAAGAAAAACAGCTTTGTTTCACTTTTTTCAGTGTATGCAAAATGACAATTAAGTTTGTCTAAGTCAAATATGAATTGTATCATAAAAATAATAGTGGAAAAAGAAGGGAGTATTCCTGCGTACACAGCTAAAGGGATTTTGGGATATGCCTTTTCAGTTTGTTTAACTGTAGATGTGTAAATCCTTTTGGGTTGTTGGGTTGCCTTAAGAGCAGTTTATAAATTAAAGTTTGTCTGAGTTGGTCAATCACATTAAATCCTGTACATAACATTAAAGGACACCAATACTTTTTTTTATCAGTCACCATAATTTAGGAAAGGTTTCTTTATGTACTGTATCGTTATTTTTATTTCATTTTTTTTTACATGTTTTACTTGTGCATCTGAAGGAGTGTCTCGCATCCCTGAAATCCAGGAGAATGTGAAATCTGCCATGGGAGGAAATATGTCTCTTTTCTGTCTTGGATTTGGAAATGATGTGGACTACAACTTCCTGGATGTGATGAGTAAACAGAATAAAGGACTGACTCGCAGAATCTACGAAGCTTCGGATGCAGTGCTTCAGCTCCAGGTAAGGTGTTTAAGTGAGTTTCAAGTGTTCTGTGTGACTGAAACGTATTTTTCTCTCCTCCAAAACTGTTCTAGATGCATGTGTTTTTAATCTAATTGCAGGGTTTCTATGATGAAGTGTCCAGCCCACTGCTCTTAGAAATTGATCTGCAATATCCAGACAATGCAGTTGACTATTTGACCACAAGTCACTTCCCTCAGTTGTTCAATGGCTCTGAAATTGTGGTAGCAGGTCGGTTGACGGACAACGATCTGGACAACTTCCTGGTGGAAGTCATTGGCCAGGGGGTGATGAATTAATACTACAAATAATAATGCTGTAGTCAAGACCACTCTAACCCAGAGTAAGAAGCACCAAGACCGACACAAGGCCAAGACCATTAGAGTCAGAGACCAAGACAAGACCAAGACATCTTGACCAAGGTCTTATATGGTGTTAGGCTTTTTAAGGTCTTGGCCTTGTCTCAGAACTACTTGGTTGGGGTGGTCATGACTCCAACAAAAAACAACGTTAATGTCCAGATGCATCTGCATTTGTCTTAATTAGGAAATATTTCTCTGTCTCTGTTCTTTCCTGTGTAGCTTGAAGAGAGCTTCAATGTGCAAGGTCAGGCCTCCATTGTTGACTGGAATGTGATTTACCCAGATGAGAGCTACATCTTTGGAGATTTCACGGAGCGTCTGTGGGCTTACCTCACCATCCAACAGCTTTTAGAAAAGAGGTATGTTACAGAATAATGGTAATAGTAGTTTCCTAAAACATGAGACAGGTAAAAAGGTATAGAATTAAAATGATAGAATTTTACATTTCTAATGGACCAAAGAGGAAGACATTTGAACTAGATGTCAATAAAAATCCAAAGAATCAACACAATCGAGACAAGTTAGTTCTAAAATGAAGCTGTGTGATACAATGGGACAGGACAGAATATACAGTTGAAACCTCGGGCCTAATGAAATAGAGTGAGCAGCCTTTTTACTAAGTGTTAGTGGTAGTAGCAGAATTCCAAACTTGAGGCTAAGATTTAAAACCCCATGCACACACACTTTACTGAATACTTAACCTTCGTACATCGGTGTGCACCGACTTTTTGATGGGTAGATATCAAAATAAAAAAAGGGGGACATATAGTGAATCCTCACCACTGTAGAGGGCACATTAGCATGTGTTTTTCAAAGGCCAGCCAGACTGATATGAAGTTTACATGGCGTTTTAGTCTGGTAAAGGCTGGTGCAGTGGGACTAACAGGTAAAAATCAATCAGGTAACTACAAACTCCAGGCAGAGGGCTCTGTTCTTGTAATTTTGTAGTCTGTGAAACATGTCAAGTCGTCAAAGAAACTCTCCAGAGAACAATTTCTTCCAATTTTGCCTAAAAAATTTGCAGATATAAGGTGTGCTCTCTACTATGTTCTTTATTTTCATTGAAACATTGCTCCATTGTGGTCCCCAGCTGGTTGTTATGCTAGCAGAAAAGTGCTGCTGCATTATGGGTAATTCTGGTGCTGAGAGCCACATTTCATAAAGTCCCACCTCTTGCGCTGTGATTGGTTTGGCCAGATAACCACCAGAAAACAGTGGTTTAACAGAATGAAAACGCTCTGTGCAGTTTAGTCTGTCTTGCCAGGCTAATAAGTCACTACTTCAGTTTTTTAAAGCAAACAGGCAACACCAGACTCCTCCACTGAAGAGAAGTTTAGCAAACGTCACTTAAAGTTTGCTGCAGAAACTTAAAGCAAGCCATTAAAATTCTGAAGGGGTAGTGTTATGACAGATGAGACCAAAACATTTTTGTGAAGACAACGATCCTTAGAGAATCCCAAGACAATTTAATAACGAAGAAATAAAAGAATTAAAGATAGCCTATAAGTTTGGATTATACTTGTTTCTAGAAATGTATTCTTGAATTATTTGTGCCAGTTTCTTTTTGTGGAACAGGGTTGTTTGTAACATCTCATCTGAATTTCATACCTATATGTCCTTTGGAAACATATTTGCTGATATTTGAACATAAATGTTGACATTTTTAGTATGTCTTTTTCCTGCCGTTTATGCTTTGAGAGGTCATGTTCAATTATGTTTGTCAGCTATTTCTTACAAGCTCAATCTTCTTTCCCTTATAATAGTAAGACTGGTACATCAGATGAAAAAGCCAACTTTACAGCTAAGGCCCTGGACATGTCCCTGCAGTATAGCTTTGTTACACCTCTTACCTCCATGGTGGTTACCAAACCTGAAACAGAGGATGGTCCAGACAGCCCTCTCATCGCTAACAAGCTGACAGAAGGTAAAACAAACAAAAAATAGTAGGTGTTTTTATTCCTGTTTTCACTTAAATTTCTGCTAAAGGATTTAGTTTCCCTTGATTTATTTGAAAGCAACAAGCCCATGTATAGACAACTGTAAGGTACAGATATAGATATATATATGTGTGTGCGTGTTTAAATAAAATACAATTTATTAATTAATTACACATTGATTGTTTTAAAGCCCTTTCATCTATTAGCTTTGATGATTTCCTGCTGTGAAAATGGACCTTATTGAAAGCAAATATTCTCTTATACGGAATATGACTTTGCATCTTATATAATGCTATACATTCAGCAGTTTTACAGGCAAACAGATTCACATTTTTTTCCTTTTATTCTAATCTTCGCTGGGTTTTCAGGAAATAAATGTAATGAGTTGTCTATTTGTTGTTGTTGTTTTTGATAGAGCAAAGACAGCAAGCAGAGAGGGCGAAACCGATAAGTAAAACAACTCTTTTGTAAAATAAAAATGAAAAATCATCAAGTGTGGATATTTTATTTTAAAATAGATTCCACTTTGAACCCATTGTATAGAAATGTACCACAGAGTTGCGACACAACTGCAGGGGGCAGCTTTACAGGCTAAGCAACTACCGTATGCTCCTGTGTATTTTGGTAAGTACATTTACATTTTAATAAAAAAATAATAAACCAGTCTGCTGTAGTTTTACATAATGATTGTACATTCCTATGTCTAATGCAACTTTGGGGAAACTGCCCTTGAAACACCTCCACAGGTGGGAAATCCTACCACATTTATAAAGATGGATATCATAAAAGATTAGCATTCGTAAACTCTCTTATTTAAAGAAAATATGTTGCAAATGTTGCATGTTAGGGGGGTAAAATAAAAAACGCACAAAACCAAAACGCCAATAATCTATACAGGATTTGCAGGTAGAGGATTATATATCATTTGATAATAGCAATCTATATAGAACTTTCATCCTGAGTAACTGCTATAAACTAAAATAAAGAAAGCAATTAAAATATTACAACAGTTTAATTAAAAATGTTTTCTCTTCCTATTTTTTCTGTTAGTGAGTTATTTCTCTGTATTTATTTTACACAAAAAAAGAGATCACTGTCAACATCCATCTCAGCATCAGTATTTATGGACATACTAAGCCAGTGCAAATCCTGTAATGGTTTAAAGCTTAATAAAATAGAGTTTGCATTAATTCTTAACTAGTTTTTGAAATTTCAATTATTTTGAAGGAAGCAGAAGTTTGCTTTGATCTTGGTCTGTCTAAGATGTTAATTGTAGCCACTGGAATAAATCAGTTTAGATTCAAACTAAGTGGAAACTAAAAAATCTACTGCAAGTAAGACATAAACAATCTACAGAGCCTGATTTAAAGATTCCACAATATCATGAGTAGAACCTTTTATCCATTTTAATTCTAAAGGCCTTTGTACATGATGGTTCTTGCAGTGGATGGAGATCCCCATTTCATGATAGAGCTGCCTGACAGAAATGACTCTTTGTGCTTCAACATCAACAATGTACCAGGAACCATTTTTAATCTCGTCAGAGATCCAGAATCAGGTCGGGACACACTTCTTAAATGTTTTGGCCTCTGGTTCTTTGTTGCAATTTAACATTTCTTCCCTCATCTACCACTTCCCATCATGTGTCGTCAGGTGTTTTTGTAAACGGACTGATAATTGGAGACAAGAAGATTCCGGCAGATGGGAAAATAAACACCTATTTTGGGGGTTTTGGTATTATCCATGCAACTTTGGGGGTCAGGCTGCAGGTGACCACTCAGGCTATTTCAGTGTTACAGGATGGCAAAGAAGTCAAACTGCTGTGGACGGATACGGCTTCTCTGAAAGGACCTAAGTAAGTGATGTTATTAGCAGTTTACCAGGAACTCAGTAACCATGAGCTCTTTTGATTTCCTTTAAGCATCAGTTTTCATTTATGAAGCGGGAGTATAATTCAAATGGGTAAAATTCATCTATATGACTTAGCTCCATGTTTTTAAAATCAAAGCTAACAAAAATATGCAGTTTTTTTTTTAGCTTTGATCAGCCTTATATGAATGTGATTTTGCTCACACATGTCTACCTATTGATTAATTATATTCCCTCCCCTTAAGAATAGCTATGAAGGACGTCCAATTTGATTTGTTACCCATAAACACAAGAGCTATGAAGCCTTTAAGAAGTCATGCTGATCTTGCAACAAACATTTTATTTGAACTATCTCAAAAGGATTCTATAAAATAACTATTTTAACATGAATACCCCAGATCAGGATTATTGTGACAGTCTTTTATATGTTTTCTTTCAGTGTGGATCTTCTTGTAACCAAAGATCGCAGCCTGAAAGTGACACTAAAGGGCTCTGTTAAGTTTGTCATCCTGCTCCACAAAGTGTGGAAGAAACACCCGTACCATCAAGACTACCTAGGTTTCTACACCCTGGACACTCATCTTCTGTCCCCTTCTGTTCATGGCTTACTAGGTACAACATTATGTTTAATTATTTTGTTTGTTGTTGTTGTTTTATTTGTGAACCTTTGGAAAAGAATGATTTGAATTGATAAGCATATTCTTATGTTTTCTATGCTAATCCTGTTTATTATCACGTATAGACACATGAATATACAACAAAACCAGGTTTAACTCTTAAATTCCTTAAAGCAGAAATAATTGCTTGCATGTGTCCAGGTACACCTCAATAAATTAAAATGTTATCAAAAAGATCAATTTTAAACAAACAGTAAAACTCCTATATTATACATAAATACATTATCCACATAGTGCTATATTTCAAATAAATCACTATGGCATACAAAGTGAAAAAACGGTTTATTCATTGGCCACAAATGCAGCTGAAGCTGACACTCCACTCACATGAAAAAAAATCACCAGTCTCTCAATTGCACCTGCAATACAAAAGAAACTGGCAAAAGATGATGATTTGATAACTCTGCCGAATTCAAACTCTGACACTTTTAAGGACCAAAATATAAAATTCAAGATGTGTGTTCATCTGGTGATAAAATGGCGGGCTGTTGTGTTTGGTAACAGTTGTTCCAAATACCATAAAGTGCCCTGTTTCATAAATAACTGACTCCACCTAGTAAATTGACTCCACCAACTCAAAATTGGCAGACAGAAAATGACAAATTTTAATCAGGACAACCCAAACAAACAAGTCTGCTGCTGAATCAACACATAGATTTTCCTTTCATAAGTCTACCCATTGTCTGGACCTTCTTATTTTTGCTGGGTCACAGGGCGACTGCTAACTATCTCTAGCAGTGATTGTTTCAGATGCAGGGTCACCACGAAGACAGACAGGACAAACAACCATCCAGATGCAACAGCCATTCAGGTCGCTGGTTACAAGTTCAGAGGCAAGGCAGAATTACCTGAGAGAAGCCATGCTCTGGTACAACATAAGAACTACCTGCAGATAGAACCCAGAGCAGAATCTGAACCCAGAACCACCTTCATGCAAGCCACTATTATAGTAACACCATTTAAAGAGAAATAAATATGGTTTCCAAGAGTACAAGTTTGATTGCCAACAAAAACTGTTACAGTTGTATCAATATTGCTATACAACTAACTTGCTGACCTTAACTAAAAGCTATTTTACTCAATGTAAAGTTGCTTACTTTTTTACTAAGTATTTAAAAATAAATTTATTTACCACAAATCACTCCTCAGGTCAGTTTTACCATGGGATTGAATATGAAGTGACAGGCTTGCGGCCTGGAGAATCCCCGGAGAAACCAGACGCAACTATGTTTACAAAAGGACACCAGCTCACTGTGACCCGGCAAGTTTAATCTTTATTTACGTTCGCGTGTTTATATTGTGAGTTGTTTTTGCTGTAATGGTTGTTAAAAGTGTTTAAATAGGTTAAACTTTGTGCATGCAACTGATTCAATCGCCCTGACCTGTTTTCCTGGAATTACAGAGGCTGGCAGATAGACTTCAGAAGGGATGTGAAGAACGGTGAAAATGTTCCCTGCTGGTTTGTTCACAATAACGGATCAGGCCTCATCGATGGAGAAGCAACAGACTACATTGTGCCTGGCCTTTTTACAGCTTTTTGAAAGCATATACGCAACCCTGTGCACTACGAATGTGATTAAACTCAGATTCATTAAAAACAAAAAATTCTGCTTGACACTCATGCAAATACATTTTTTTTAGCATTGTGAGCAATTAGAAGAAGGTTTTTCAAGCTTCACAAATCAATCAATATTCATGACAACCTTGATTGGACACAACAGGGTTAACCGATATGTTTGGATTCGACCTCCTGGGTTATCTTCATAGCAAAATAAGAGTTGTAGTGACACAGGTCTTATATTAAAGCAGCCAAAACGCAGTTTAAATAAAACTGCCAACATTTCATTAAAAGGATTGCTTTATTTCTCTATTCCATAATAAAAATAATCAGATTAATAAAACAGAAATAAAATACGATAACAGCGTCATACCACACACTCAAGGTCACTTTGTCCTCTGTCAATATGTACCCCAATTCTCTATCTACATATTGATGTATTACAATCAACACTTAGTTCATAGATTTCATAAACATTAACAATGCATTTCACCCCTCATTTTTTTTGCCACCGTGTATCAGTTTATTTCTTTTGGTTAACAGGCATTTTCGATACATAATAAAGGATCTAAACATATCTACATATCTAACATAGGTCTTAATTTCATACCATGTTTTATTTGATTGTATTTCAGAAGCTTAAATACATTTGTTGACCTGTAAAATATAGAAGATTGTGACCCCTGAATAGACTTAAATATTTCTAAATTAATGTCCTACTGACAAATAAAATTGGTCATAATCAAGTGACCTCAACAAGGCATAAGGAAAACAAATCACCGGTTGTCATATGTGCATATCTGAGACATTCCCCATGCAGTTAGGCCTCATTTTCGCAACTCAGAAATCTAGACATGAATACTGTTGCCAACTTAACCCTGTCCTCACATTTAGCAACTTTTCAGACTACGCTTGCAACACTTTTTCTAAAAAGCAGCTGGTAACATTTCTTTGGGGTATTTGAGACCATTTAAAACATGTTTGATTCTTGCATTTTTAATGCACAGCAATTGATGCCATGGATTTTTAGCCAGTCACTTATCACTCATCGGCAGCCAAGTCTGATCCATATCAGCTTTAAGCACAGCCTTGGTACCGCAAATAAGACTAGTATAGACAGGGTGGGATAGAAAGATAAAGATTTTCATCTATATAATTAATTACTGACCGACACTAAAACATATTTCTACAGTTTTTTTTTTGGTTTGTTTTTTGCTGTTTAGTCTGTTTAATAGGGTGAGCAGAAGAAAAATGCAAAAACTTTATTGTTTTACTAGGTTTGTAAGTGGACCATATGTAAGAAACAAAACAAAAACAGATTTAAATGAATGAAAATGAAGAACTGGAGATTATTTTTTTTTTTGTAGAATTTGGTAACAAATAAAACAATCTACTCTACAGATGTGTGAAAATGGTGAAAGGGCAAAATAACTAGCAACCAATAATGTCTGAGTCTCCTAGACAAAATATTCAAATAGTATTCACACTGTCTGAATAATGCCTGAAATATTGCTTATCTATGTGGCCTTTATGACCAGTTCTTACTATTAGAGGTCAAAGTGTGAATTTTTAACCTGGCTAACGAAATTATTATACTGGAACCTTTTACCCTCTCGCATTTCTGATTTTATCGTTATAAGCTGTTTTTTGCCTTTTAACTCCAGTTTCAAAAGCACAAAAGCTTAAATTAACCTTGAATTTGTTTTTGTGTCTGTTTTGCGTAAAGCGATGATAGAGACTAAGGGATGTTCTCAATGGCAACATATTTTCTATATTCTTTGGTTGAGAAGAAAATACTTTTTCAGATCGTTTTCTTGTGTTTGTCAAATCCTTCAAACAGAAAAATAAAAGATCTACCTGATCACACCCTGATCGTTTATTCTTGCATAATAAGTACTGACAGATCCAGAATTACATTTTTACCAATGGTTCGTGATGTAAAGGTTTGTAAAAATCTGCTGGAGCACTACTGCACCACAACACCAAATAAAAATTACAGTGATTTTTCACAATATGCTGTCATTTAAAGAGCAATACAAAAAGTTTTTGCATTGTGACTGAAATTTAAAACCTCTTTCACATTGCAACCACAGACGTTCTAAAGTCATGCTTGGACAGGATATGGATCACCAGTATCCATTCTTAATCCTATTAGAATAAGAGATGAAATCCCTTTCCTTCTAATAGATGGACCCTCCCTCTAACTGTAAAATGCGGTGCTAGTGGAGGTCTTTACTTTGAGCCGCAAAGGAAGGCTGCAGTTGCAGTTGGATCTCAGGTCTTCTATCCTTTGCCAGGGATAATTCACCTATTTCCCCCCCTTTAACATAGCAAGTTTTATATCAGATAAAAAGCTCTCTTTTGGATTCATACAGCAAATTTTGTGAAAAATAAATAAATAAATAGTCTCAGCTACCTTTTTGCTTCAGCTTAATTATGCGGATGTTTTGAATATTAAGGCCCCTTCGGAATATCACAAAAAGGTCTTTATCCCTGTGTTTGCTGCAGACATCTCAAACATCACTGAGAGCTCTACAACTGGTCTCCTATGAGTGAGTAGTTATATTTATCTGGCAACTATCTGCTTGGCCAGGCTCATTTGTACCTACAGTTAGGTTTTTAAATATTTGGACAAAGATTCAATTCTTCTAATTAAGATTCAGTACAGTAACATCATGAATTTTCAATAAAACAATTCAGATGCAGCTGATTTTGCTTTAATTCAGTAGGTTTAACAAATTATGAGACAAACTAAATCCTTTTTAAACACAATTCCTATATTCCAAGGCCTTGGAAGTAGTTGGAAAAATGAAATAACTTTGAAACAAAAGGTTTGCTTCTAATACTTGTGATATCCCTTTGTTGGAAATGGTTGCCATAAGTCTTGGGCTTTTGGATTCTGTGTTTCCTCCCTTTTAATGCTCTGCAGGCCTTTGCTGCAGCAGTTTTCATTTACTACTTATTTGCGGGCCTTTCTGTCTAAAGTCTGGAGATCAGGTGTTTGACTTAGCCAGTCAATAATATTTCACTTCTTTGCCTTAATAAACTGAGTTATTCTGGAGTTCCTTTTTGGATCATTGTCCATCTGTATTATGAAATACTGACCTATTAGTTTGGCTGCATTTGGCTGGATTTAAGCACACAATATCTCTCTGATTCCAAATAAAGTAAAAAAAAAAAAACAAACAAACACTGAACTTGTTTTCCTTGTTTGAAAAAATTTCGCTTCCCATCTATAAAGCTTTCTCGATTCAAAATGTTTGGAGTAGCATTGAGGCCAGGCTTATAGTAGCCGAAACTAATGCCTTGTTATGGCTTAGAAAACATGCTAATTGAATCGAAAAACTGGTCCACCCCTCAGTAATGGGAAGTCGTTAGGGTCGATGTAGGCCTGGCTAAACAGGCGAGATGTTTTGAAAGCCTGCATGGCAATGAGGATTGAGATCTCACCTCTTCAGCTAGGTGAGATCTCAACAACAGACATTGTGCAGAATCATTCAGCAACTAAACACATTTTCAGTAAGAAAGCAGTGACCAATATAGCCACCCCTTAACTTTCTGGATCTTCTGATGATCAATCTTTTGTGCAGAATCATGCACAGCCTGCAAGGAGGTGGACTGCTTTCCTATACAGTTTTTTTTTTTCATCTTTAACACCTTCACTGGCCAGCATCATAAAATTAGTACTTGGTTGCATCTGATAGAACATTGTCCTGAATACAAATATATATTTTTAAATCCAGTGGCTCAGCATTAAAAACATCAGCCCATACCAATACCACACCTCCATGTTGCTGGCATCCATCTCGAAATGAATTGCTGTGACAGTTACTGATCCTTCTGATACATCAACAGTCACCCCCATTTTATCTGCCCATAGAACCTTTAAGAATATTTCTTCAGATATTTCCTGGCCCAGTTTAGTCTTAAGTTTAAGTGTGTTGTTAAGTGTTGGTTTGGCTTCAGACTTCTTTACCTTGGCCATATATCTGAGTACTGAAAATCTTGTGCTCAAGGTACTAATATTAAAGTAGGCTGCAGTTATGTAATAGGACAACAGGACGATGATGAGTTCCTGGTTAGCCTGATGTTTGATTCTTAGTCAGTTAAAGCTCTCTTTATTTTTGGACCATTTTGCCTGAAGGAAACAAGTTGCCTAACAATTATACACACATTGATTAAGGATGTTGGGCATTTTATGCCACACCCTCCCTTATTACAAAGAAATACATATTTTCACAGAGATGAAATCAGAAAGTACCTCACACATAAAACAAGGAGGTACACACATAAAGAAAGAATAGATAATTAGTGGCTAAGCCAGCCTTTCCTTTATCAATGAAATAATAAAATCAAACAAAATCTCCAGTCAGTTCTAGTGGCCACATTTAACTTGTTCCTCTTGATTAAGGCTAAAAAGCATTCTGAGTACTAGATTAAAACTGGAAGGGAAATGAACATTTGATTTTTGTCTATCATTACTGCCCTACTTAAAAATACTCAGGCTGGTCAAATAAAAACATTATTTATATGTAGAATCTGAATGGCTGACAATTTGGTGGAATTTCTCTTACAAAAAAATGCATCTACGTAGTCCTTTGCAAATATATTTGCTGTTCTTGCAACGTCATTATGGCCCAAAAGCAGAATAAAAACCCGACATTATATATAATTTTCAATTCATTGGATCTCTGCATAAAGCTCAGCATGCCGTCTCACTAACCAGCAGTTTGCAGACTAACCAACTTCATCTATCTCCACTCCACCACCAGTTTAAGGCCTGGGGGAAATAGCCCTATTCTTTGCTCCTGTTCATGCATATCTATCGAAATTCAGCGCTGTTTCCTACCGAGGTCTGAGCACCAAAGACAAAGTAATTGTATCAAGACATTTCTCCTAATTGTCTTTTCTTTTCTTGTGAGTTTTTCAGATTGAACTATGTCCCTCTCTATACACCTTGAAAACCTGAAGTTGTGCTGAAAACATTTGGAAGACTTTTCGACGGTTGCTTGGCATTAATTCCTTCTCATGGAGGTTAAAAAAAAGACCACAAAAGGCTGTTACTGAAAAAGTCATGTCTTTACAGACTACTGTATCTAATCATATAAGCTGGGTAGAATTTTTTATTTTTATTTTTTGCACAAAAACAATAGTTACCCAGTGTCAGGTTGAGTGGAGGCTTTGAGGACCCAAAGGCATAGATGAGTTTTACTGATTTAATGAAGTTATCACAGGTAACAGAAGCAGGAATCCAAAAATCCAACATAAAAATGCAAATCCAACCAAAACCATGGAGACATCAGGGAAAGCAAGCACAAGTAGCCAGGAAAAGAAGAGGAATGAGCACTGAGGAACTGCACATGGACTGGACTAATGAGCTGACAAGGAGCAGGTGTGGATGGAAGCATCTAGAACAGGCATCTCCAAACTCGGTCCTCGAGGCCCGCTGTCCTGCAGGTTTTAGAGGTTTCCCTGCTTTAGAACAGCTGATTATAATGATTGCACTAGACCAAAAACCTGTTAATCAGCTTTCAGTTAAAATCAGCTGTGCTGGAGCAAGGAAACCTCTAAAACCTGCAGGACAGCGGGCCTCGAGGACCGAGGTCTGGTAGGCCTGATCTAGAAGAAAGCCAAGGGGAAAGGAAACAAACGCAAGGGGGGGACAGTGAGTAACTTAAGAACAAAACACTGCTAGAAAAAAAACTACAAATGCAAAGAAACTAAAAATAAACTTAAACAGAGGGCAGAACCCTGATACCCAGAGTCTATGAGGGATGGTGCTATTAAACCCTTTAATGAGTTTAAACTAGATTTAGTACTAAAAACAACATTTGGAATGTTGTAAAAACAATGAATGAAGAGTACTATAAAAGCATATGGAGTGTAGAAAAAACAGCAGGTTCTGATAGTTGAACATAGTAAATTCCATTGAGTTGAATATGCAGCAACTGGAGTAAAATATACAATATGTAGAGAGCTGATTTAACACTCATTCAGAGTGGGCCAAACCCACTTGGATTGGTGATAAATTTAACTCTTAAAGTGTAACTTTATTTTAAAATTTACTCAACATAGTCACACTCCATTTTCAAACTTGTTTATTGTGTTCTAAAATGCATATATTTTTTCAAAAATATCAGATCTCCATGGAATTATAATCACAGCACACATACAGCTCTCGAACATGCAGAAAGTTTCCATGCTGCATTGTAGTGATGCAGTAAGTCATGTAAAATGAATCCTGACTGAGTACTGAGTGTATTANAACTCTCCAGCGGCAGCCATTATTGTTGTCACCCAAGCGCGCTTTGGTCACGTGGTTGATTACGTTACTGTTGATCATCTGTCCATCATCGTATAAAGCCCGCCCTGACAATTTGATTGGATGGCCTGACAGTGTGCGATAATACTCGCCCTACTATGGAGCAGAGCCAGACCGAACTTCCCGACCTCAAACCTTGTGGGCGGGACTAAGTTCGGACTGGCACCCAGGCTACATCATTATGACCCAAAAGCAGAATAAAAAACCGACATTATATATAATTTTAATACCTAAATTTCTTAGACTTTTCCCAGATTAACCCAGAAATAGGAAAATCAAAATGTTTCTTTTATTGCTATTTCCATGTTAGCTTTGTAAAAAACATTGTCTTTAGGTCATTTTAAACCAACAGACATACTGCATTGAAATCACAAACGCAAACGGCGGATGCGCTGTCTGACTTCATTCAGATGACACCGTTTCAACCTACCTCCAGCCCCTCCTCCACTATCCTCCCGGACTCTTACTGCGTTCCCTGTCTCATCTTAACCGGTCCGGCAGAAGACCGCCATGTTGAGCTGGTTCTGCCAGAGGTTTCTTCCCAACGGGGAGTTTTTCCTCTCCACTGTCGCTCCATGCTTGCTCATCATGGACAGGTTCTCTCAACCTGTGTTATCCAAACTGGACTTCCAACTTCCAAGTCCCTGAGTGAAGCTCTAGAATCAGCTCACACAATTCACTGGATCTCTGCATAAAGCTCAGCATACCGTCTCACTAACCAGCAGTTTGCAGACTGACTAACTTCATCTATCTCCACTCCACCACCAGTTTAAGGCCTGGGGGGAAATAGCCCTATTCTTTGCTCCTGTTCATGCATATCTATCAAAATTCAGCGCTGTTTCCTGCCGAGGTCTGAGCACCAAAGACAAAGTAATTGTATCAATACATTTCTCCTAATCGTCTTTTCTTTTCGTGTGAGTTTTTCAGATTGAACTACGTCCCTCTCTATACACCTTGAAAACCTGAAGTTGTGCTGAAAACATTTGGAAGACTTTTCGACGGTTGCTTAGCATTAATTCCTTCTCATGGAGGTTAAAAAAAGACCACAAAAGGCTGTTACTGAAAAAGTCATGTCTTTACAGACTGCTGTATCTAATCATATAAGCTGGGTAGATTTTTTTATTTTTTTTTGCACAAAAACAATAGTTACCCAGTGTCAGGTTGAGTGGAGGCTTTGAGGACCCAAAGGCATAGATGAGTTTTACTGATTTAATGAAGTTATCACAGGTAACAGAAGCAGGAATCCAAAAATCCAACATAAAAATGCAAATCCAACCAAAACCATGGAGACATCAGGGAAAGCAAGCACAAGTAGCCAGGAAAAGAAGAGGAATGAGCACTGAGGAACTGCACATGGACTGGACTAATGAGCTGACAAGGAGCAGGTGTGGATGGAAGCATCTAGAACAGGCATCTCCAAACTCGGTCCTCGAGGCCCGCTGTCCTGCAGGTTTTAGAGGTTTCCCTGCTTTAGAACAGCTGATTATAATGATTGCACTAGACCAAAAACCTGTTAATCAGCTTTCAGTTAAAATCAGCTGTGCTGGAGCAAGGAAACCTCTAAAACCTGCAGGACAGCGGGCCTCGAGGACCGAGGTCTGGTAGGCCTGATCTAGAAGAAAGCCAAGGGGAAAGGAAACAAACGCAAGGGGGGGACAGTGAGTAACTTAAGAACAAAACATTGCTAGAAAAAATACTACAAATGCAAAGAAACTAAAAATAAACTTAAACAGAGGGCAGAACCCTGATACCCAGAGTCTATGAGGGATGGTGCTATTAAACCCTTTAATGAGTTTAAACTAGATTTAGTACTAAAAACAACATTTGGAATGTTGTAAAAACAATGAATGAAGAGTACTATAAAAGCATATGGAGTGTAGAAAAAACAGCAGGTTCTGATAGTTGAACATAGTAAATTCCATTGAGTTGAATATGCAGCAACTGGAGTAAAATATACAATATGTAGAGAGCTGATTTGACACTAATTCAGAGTGGGCCTCGGATTGGTGATTAATTTAACTCTTAAAGTGTAACTTTATTTTAAAATTTACTCAACATAGTCACACTCCATTTTCAAACTTGTTTATTGTGTTCTAAAATGCATATATTTTTTCAAAAATATCAGATCTCCATGGAATTATAATCACAGCACACATACAGCTCTCGAACATGCAGAAAGTTTCCATGCTGCATTGTAGTGATGCAGTAAGTCATGTAAAATGAATCCTGACTGAGTACTGAGTGTATTAATCGATGTCAGTTCTCTGGATTTATATATCGACAGGTTTATTTGGTGGAGGGTTTTGTTTCTACACTTAGACAGCTGTTATAGTAATTTTTACACAGAGTGTATACAAAACGAAGTTTCGTTTAGAACAGCTTTCCAGACAGTAAATTAACATTTCCATTACGTAAAGTGCAGCAGTGATCAAATGTAAACATAATGGAACATATTTATGTTCAGGTAAATTTAGTTTGGAAATTGATGTTTGGTTTGGTTTCATGTTAACCATGCTCTTTTGTTTGCTTGATTCATTTATTGTTATTTTTCAAAATTGTCAAAAATCGTCTGAAATTAATCCCTTTTTATTCACTCGTTAATTTATAGTGGAGTGCATGAACATATTTTTAGTGGGCTAACATTTCTGGCCTGAAAATATCCTTTCTACTATTCCAAATACATGGATTTCACCAGCTATATGTTATGGTCTACAAAAATAACTGAAATGAATATATAAAATATATAAAATGTATGTGTGTAACAGATCTTTGTCACATTATAAACATTATTTTAATCACATTATTTAATTTTCTCACTTCATCATCGAAATAAATGAACTGTTTGATAACAGTTATTTGGTTCAGATGTTTACTTTATAACAACAAATGAGAAGTGTTTGAGTTCAGATGGTAAAATGTTTGTTTTACTTTATAATCATCCAGGCTGAAGCATTTATGATGTTCATGTGCTTTCAGGTTGTCTTCTTAAGGATGGTATATTTTCATGGTTGGTTCTTAGCTGTGGTTTCCCCTCAGCAGTTAAACTGATATATATTATCTATGTGCATGTATAAGGGAACTCCTTGTGCTCCTTACTCCTATTTCATAGCTCTGTGTCAGCACCAATAGACACAGGGCAAGTGTGCTAACCCCAGTCATGTCGGAAGTTCAGGAGTTGAGAGGGATTTTGTGGCTATAGGTGGGGGGGTCTGTGCAGAAGTATTTGACTGTCATCTTTCTCTTTGTATGCATTCTTTTTTTTTTTTTTGCAAGCCTTGCTGATTAACACCAGATGCAAAATGGGTGTCACGGGCAACTTCAGAGGACCCCCCCCTCCAAACTGTAATAAGTTTGGCCTTAGCTGCAAAAAATGGCATCTTCTTCAACATGGTAAAGCTATTGCTTAATGAACACTTTCCTAACCCCAACAACACTGAAAACCTGATGACAAAAAGAGTCAGAACTTGATAAACATACGGTATTAATAGTTGCAATTAGATGTAAGTCTCCTACTTGTCCAGCAGAGGGCATGAGAGAGCTATCAAACCATTACAAATATCTGGCAAGTCCTTCGCTCTGAATTGAATACAGCGCCAGCAAATGATTCTAATTACTATCGAAAAATCATAAAATTATTCAACTTTATTTCTTATTAACTGTTAAATTTGTGTCAGTTAATCATGAAAATTACATTTAAAACCAGTAAAGCAGTTCTTAAAACAAAGCAAAAACTTTCAGAGATTGGTTCGATTAAAGCTTTGCATCACATGTAGTCATCTTTAATATGTGGAGAAAACTTCTTTCTGTATATTCATATTCCATTAAAAAATGTCTTTGATTGATGATAACCCAATATTGATATTGTAAATACAAAACAGGATATTATTGTATGGTAAAACGTGGCAAATCCCAAAGTTAATATTTTGAAATTAACTGAAATTGTTCGTCTATTTATGTGTACTTTCAGATGCGCATTTTCAGGTTCGTTGCTGCACCTTTTTTCTGATTATAAAATTGAATGAAGCAAAAGGCATGAAAAAGATGAAAAAGATTTGCACTCCTAATTTTTGCCTTTGAAGTCCCTTGTTTTTACATGATATTACTTTCTGTTAGATCATCTTTACTAAGTTGTTAAATTGTTCCTCCCAGTTTACTTTGAGAGTCTCTGCACCTTTTGTCCCCGTGAGAATATTTCACATTGCTGCTGCCGCTGGTGCGTGATGCGGGGCACTGAGCGCTCATTGTGTAACGCAGTGTGGGTGCTACGGTATGCAGCCTGTTGGCGTGCGGTGTGTCGTGACAGGCGTGTGGCTGCTGACGCCAGCCGGCTGCCTGTCTGTCTGTCCGTCTGTCCATCAGCTCAGTTACACCTGACCGCCGATCACACTGTTGCACCCACATGCAGAAACGCACCTGAAAGAGAACGCTGTTCGCTCCACAGCTTGACTCAGATCCATCTTGTTGCCCTTATTATAAGAGTTATTAGGGGTCCAAAATATTTTTAAAATTAAGATCAACTTTGCAATATGCATGCAAATGCAGACATTTAGGGAAACACTTTCCAAAATTCTAGTTCTAAAATTGTTAAGTCTATCCAAGTGCATGATTATTATTATTATGATGACACTTTACAATAAGGTACAAAACATTTGACTAATGTCTGTTGTATGGAGCCTTGCAAAAAAAAAAAAGCCTTCGAACTTTTTCCTCATCTTTGTATATTAAAACGGGAAAAAAAATCGTTAGTATGTCATTTACATTTTTATTTTATAGCCCTATATGCAGCAGGAGTGCATACATGAGAAATGGGAGGAAAAATATGTTATTTTACAGGATATAAAACTAAAAAAGATTGTGTGCAGCCGCTCATACGTAATCAAAACTATTCCAGCTACAAATATTTTAAGGAATCCCATGGGTGCCAAGGGGACCTCAGGAAATTTAAAGGAAAATAAGAAATATATATCTATATATTTTTTAGAATATACACTATAATAACTATAATATTTATATATTATTTATATATTTTTTTAAATATAACTTTATAAATATATCATATTGACATGACAAACCCAGGTAATCTGAACCTGAACTTTGATGCTCTTTCCATGTCTAAGTATATAAGAAAGGATTATCCCACCTTGGCTGACAGGCACTAAAATGCCTTTCTCTTTTCCAACAACCTACTTGTATAAGTGTGACTTTTCAACTTTTAAGATACGCAAAACAAAATCTAGAGCATGTTTACACTCAGACAATGGTATGCATAAGGTCCCGATAGACTTTAAGCATAGTCCTTCCATTACACACACTTGAGAGAAGTTTGATCTTTTTTCTTTTTTTTTTTTTTTGTGCTAATTTCTTAATGGTTTGTTAAAAACTTTGTTATTCAGTGGGATTATAATGTAACATTGAAAAAGTGTTAGTTAATGTTCTTATGCTAAACACATTAAACTCCCCAAATACCAGATTCGTTTAGACATTGGTTTTTAGGCTAAATCTGGTCGGTCCGTCATGTTCTGATTTAGTCCAAAATTAATTGTTGAAAATTGGACTGTGTTTGGTCAGTCGGATTTTGTTCCACTGTAGTCCAATAATAGACGTTGAATAGACACTGCAAACTCAGTTTTTAACATCTTTTCAACGATCTGAAAAATACAGCTTTTGACTTTTTACTTTTGAACCAAATGTAAGCATGTTTGGACGGAAATCCTGCTTGGTGGAAAATAGTTTAATTAGTAAGAAAAACATTGTGGGGGGAAAATTGTTTTCCTCTCATATTTTGTAATGTGGCCAGAAGGTTTGGAGATCCTGAAATGGAAAAGTTTGGGAATGCCAGCTTTAGGCTATATTTCTTCTTCTATTTGTCCATGTTTTTTTAAGGTCACTGAAAAAATTATCTCTTTACAACAAATTTCAACTCTTGCTAAAGATTTTTTAATGGAAGTTGTCTGTATGATAACCGTGAGGTTTTAACACATGAATATGTTTTTACTTATAGGTATAGTGGAGGAATTTCTTTTTCCGGGTGGATCATCAAAATAAGTGGTCATCCTAACTGTCAATCATTCTGGTAATTTTTTTACGTAAGGCCGTCCTACGTCCTAAACTCCATTTTTAATTACCGTTGGTGAGTCTGACATAGCGGAAAAATTGCAAATCTTCTTTTGGAAAGTACGCTTGTATAAGTGATGCAGATAGCAACTTTTAAACAGAGCGTGCATGAGGAGAAATGGGCTTGTGCACGCTCTCGCAAGCGTTTAATAGCCGTTTACTTTAGGGAGTGGGTACAGAGTGGTGCATGTGCATTTTTTTTTTAAAGTGGACAGGGTGTGTCTTTTAAAAAAATCACAAAGATCCTCCACTATACCTTTAACTTTCTCTATAGCTCAGCCTGTATTATTTTCATCATCCTCTCTTTCAGGAAGGGGCTCTTCACTGTGTTCTCAAATTGTTTGCAACCTCATCCCTCCTTCTATCAACTCTGTAGCCACAACCACACTTATTTGTGGCGATGGTGCATCGAGGCGGATTTGTTTTTTTCTATCACATGGTGTTTTGTATAATGCAGCAAAACACCATGTGCTAGAAATTGCTGTTCTATCATATTGAATTGCTGCATTGAATCTTATCTGAGCTTCTTGTTTTTTCTTTCATTTTTTCTTCCCAGCATGTAGCTGTAAACTTTTAAACCTTGTATGTGTAACCACTAACCACTCTTCCAAATGGGTGAGATTTTTAAGGTGTAATAGTTCTGTTGTTAACTGATTGTCCCAAGTGAGCTGCTAATCTTTGCACAGCCTCCAGAACTACTGCAGGCTTTTGTCTGCTTCTCTGCTTAATGCACTCCATGTTTGGCCTGTTCGGGTAAGCGGTTGGCCATGTTTTGTTTCCCGATTGTTAATAAAACATTAGTCAGGTGCTCCCACATCTATTCTCTTGAGCACCTTTTCTCAGTTGAAGTTATATTCCTTAATTAAGCTGTTTATTATATTCCACGCCAGCAAACGAAAAATAAATGGTATCTGACTTGTGATAATATCATATCTGGTCAATATCTGTATCAGTCATTTGTCTACGCTGCAATATCTGTATCATATAGGAAATCAAACAGTTGGACCTGGATTTGGAATACTTCTTCATTTCCAGGTTAAAATTTTGCTTAGAAGCAGGAATAATGGTGTTTTATTAACTGACCTGTCGGATCTGTTGGTCCTCAGACCTTCACAGTGCAGCTAACAGAACACTGTTGATAACTGGATTATATTACACACTGGTTAACCCTAATAAGTTGGCTTCTGAAGGAATTAGCTAAATTGGTTTTAGTAAATATATTTGAGGGGCAGGAATACCTTTAATGTTAAATGTAGTGGTATGTTTTTCTATAGAATTATTATTATTTTTTTATTGCAGTTTTAAAATATGTTGGTCTCCCCTGCAGAAAGAGATGATGTTACATTGCAACCGACTTTGGTGTTATCCTCGATATTCAGTGCATCTCTCCGACTGCAGAGGTGAAAAGTTGAACCCAATGTTGACCTTCTCCTGAGAGAGGGCTTAGCTCTGAAGTCAGGCGCCGGCCAAAGGCACAGGGAGGATATTCTCAAGTTCCTCTTTCCCTTCCTCACGTGCTCCATTACTCTCCTCCCTCCCTCCTTTCTCTTTGCACACGGAAACAATTGGCATCTGTGATAAGATGCTGTACATATTTCCACCATTTCATCTCATTGGCTCTGTTTGTTTGTTTTTCCATCGTGACGAAAAGCCTTGTGTCCTTCTGTCACGCCGCTGTTAATCAGAGTTTCATCGCATGTAGGTGCAAGGAGCTGGAGAGGGAGAAGGGAGGAGAAAGAGACTGAGAGGGGCCTAATGTTTATCACTGCGGGGAGTTGGATTCCAGATGTTGAGATAATGAAAAAAATAAGCAAACAATTATGCAGAAATAGACAGAATGAGGGGGGAAGAAAAGCACGACCAGACTGACAGACGACACGAGCGATGCCTGGTGTAAGTTTTGATTTTTAGTTATCAGATCAGATTATTAAATGGTTTCCCATCGTCTGCCAATAGAAGAGGAAATATAACCTTTTAGTTATGTATATCAGTTCTTAAATGAAAAGAAAAAAAGGCAGTTCTGATTGATACAACCATGACAGGAACACTACAAAAGAATGCAAACATTTCAACGATGTTTGTTTACTGTTAAAGGGAAAGCTGGTAGCCGCTGCATAAGAGGTTCGACTGTTATCATGTGTCGTATCAGTCCGACCAGCTTATCCACACTGTTTTCCTAACATCAGCCTGACCCAGAAACTTCTAACCCAAACTAAGTCTGACATCCTCTCTGTCTAGCAGCACAATCTCAACTTATGAGCCTTGACAGTACAGGCTGAACTGCCCCCCTATGCTCCCACTGCCCCCCATCTGTTTTAGTTTTAGAGGGGTTATGATAACCTCAGCCTGACCCCCTGATTGGTCTAATCTCCCCCTTATCTTTTCTCACCAGTCAGCTGATAGAGCGGAGACATACGATTGGCGGCGAACCCATCTCATGGAGGAGGGGTTTGTTTGCCGTGTTGATGTTGCAGTTAGACGGTGAGAAGTTTAGTCTACTGTCTGAACCACAGCAAAGGCTTCAAAACACAGAGGCATAAGGGAATGTTTGGGGTCAGGATCCAACAAGGCAAGCATAATGACTCGATCAGGCTGTAAACTGTGAAATAACCTCATAGTTTCACTGATCCCTGGTAATGTGCACAAACCTCACCCCTATCAGTAAATTCTTGTTGTTGTAGCCTCTGTAAACAAGTGTACTGCCTTTGTCTGAAACTCCTGCTTCAATTCGTCATTGCAGTAACATGAGTTTCGGTCTGTTTGCATTGATAACTCACAGTGTGTAAAATGAAATGACCATAAAGCTTTGGCTCCTCTGTGTAAAAAGACACATGAAGCTGCTGTTTGGAACAGTAGCTGCTTCTGGCAGCCTGTTTAGAAGGCTTGAGAGTCAGATTAGATCAGAAGACTGCTCTGTTTGTTTGTTTTGATTTGGGAGGGGTTACACTCCTGAGGGATACCCCCCACAAACACACCAACACACACACACCCAATATCACACTACTATCTCTCCCCAGGATTCCCCCTCAAGGCACAGTCAACTGGAGCCCCTGTGACCTCCCAGTCACCTCTTCCTGACCCATGTTGGCCAAGGCATCCTTTGAGCTGAAAAAAATAAAATGAAGGAAGATTCTGGTGTGCCTTTGTGTCTGCTGCAGCAAATCGCAACCAGATCAGTTCATTCTAGGGTGTAGGCATTGCCACCCAGGCATTATGGGACGCCTCTAACCTGGACTAGGCATGTAAGAGGTTCATCCCGTTGTGCTGACCCTCCTATGGTCTGTGTTTCCTATGTCTGCTGCAACTTTTCATATTATGTATGTAATTGATGTGCAAATTGTCTGAAGTTTTGAAACTGTAAAGTAAAAAACTAATAAAAATATGATAGCATGATATATATGTATATATATATATCCATCCATCCATCCATTTTCTTACACGCTTGTCCCGAGTGGGGTCGCGAGGGGTGCTGGTGCCTATCTCCAGCAGTCAATGGGCGAGAGGCGGGGTACACCCTGGACAGGTTGCTAGTCCATCGCAGGTATATATATATATATATATATAAAAAGAAAAAATAAGCATTAAAGAAAATGTAAAAACTAAGTTTAAAGTATCGTATTTATTCAATGTAAGATCTTAAATTCACAAAGTCTAAAATGAAATAAACTACAGTTGTTCTCTTTTTTTATTTGCAGCCTTCCTAGTATCTGTTGAAAGTCTTGCTCTTTCTGGATGCACAAATTAACTACAGAGGTGTCTCCATGCATTTTAAAGACCTTACTGGTACTGGCACAGTAAACCAAGCAATGCTGTCCTTAACACTATTTAATACCGTTGAGGTATGTTGAATACAATAATTGAGAACAGTAATTGAGTTTCATACTCACCAGTTGGAAATCATCTGAGACTGGTCCCCTGCCAAACTACCTTAGCTAAAGTTTGAGTATGCTGTTAGGCTGGAAAATCATCTAAAATTTCAGATTCAGTCCCAATACAAGAAAAATACACATTACTCTTTGACTGTTCAAATATTTTTTGTAAGAATGAGAACATGTGTGAATGAGAACACAGCAGACAAAACAACAGCTAGAAGTGTTGCTATCATTTAGTCAACATTAACATAACTTATACCTTTGCTTAAATTTTGCAGTAATTTCATTCAGTGCTATTCTTCTTTTGTATTGATTTTAGTATATTTCACTCTAATTTCATTTCATTTTCACCAGGCTGTCAATACGCTTTTGCTCAACTGTAATCATCATAATCAGCTGTGCTAAAGCAGGGAAACCTCTAAAACCTGTAGAAAACGGCACTCAAGGACTGACTTTGGGGATGTCTGCATTAGTGCACTGAACAGTTATGCTTTGAGATCATGTGAAGCACTTGTTGTACCACCTTCAGAATCGAGGAAGAAAAAACAATATCGGCTCCAAGATTTGGCCCCAAAACTCAGCAACACATATCACAGATTGGTTTGTCTGATGTCAAAATAGGCTGTATTGGTATCACCTGACTTGCGCCTGGGTCCTCCATTTGTCACTCTTTATTTGCCCACACCTAAACAGCGGGCTCATTTGGGAAAGTAGAGGGGTGTGTTATTCATTTCACTGCTTCATGTAGCTGATGGAGCCATCGGCTAAAGCAGGCATCCCTAACCTCGGTTCTCGAGGCCCGCTGTCCTGCAGGTTTTAGAGGTTTCCCTGCTTTAGCATAGCTGATTATAATGATTGCAGTAGACCAAAAGCCTGTTAATCAGCTTTCAATTAAAATCAGCTGTGCTGGAGCAAGGAAACCTCTAAAACCTGCAGGACAGCGGGCCTCGGGGACCGAGGTTGGGGATGCCTGGGCTAAAAGACCTTTTTTTTTGCTTTAGTTTTTATTTTGCTGTAGATCAGAGGGTTACACTAGGACTTAACATCTTTTAACTGTTTCTGTTTGTGTCACAGGAAAACTACCAATGTACAATGCTTTTGCTTTTTGGTTTGCACATACACTAAGGTGGGTCACAAAGTGCTTTCTCTTGACATCTTTACCTTGTTACTGGAGTGTCACATTTCCAACAGCAGCTCACTGTTTTGATAAGCCTTTGCTTTGGCTAATAAATAGCTATTTGTTTGTTTTTTTTCCAATGAAAGTAGAATGACACTGTGTGTGCACTTATGCAAAAAAACGTCTCAGTTTGTATTCATCGTAACACAAATGAATATTTTTAAAGAATTAAATTTTTCATTAATTGTACTGATAGTGTCAAATTCTCGGTTATTTTGACAGTTGTGGTGAATGTCATAAAAACTAGATACATTTCTTGTAGTGGTTAAGTAAAAAAAAAATAACTCTGATACTCTAAAAGCTATGAAAATAAATGTGGAAAATCCATGTATCTCAAAACATCACCTGCATGACCAAAATGTTCTAATTTCTCAATCCTTTCATTTATCTGCCTTCCTAGACTGCATAGAGAACATCAGCCAAAGGCACCAAACGTCCCATGAGCCTATGCTAACTCTTACTCACATTTACACACACACACCTCTGCTGACCTCCTCTTCATTTCCCACAAGGCCCTGGGGTGAGGCAGCCTGGCACCAGACAGTTATTCAAACCCTCAGGCAAGCTTTGCAACAGGTCAGAGGCAGTAACACAGAGAGGTAGTGAGTGGAAAAGGGAGCAGCTGATTATTTACTGGTTAACATGTGTCTCAGCGTCAGATGGGGGATGATGGACTTTTTTTTATGAAGAAGTGAGACTTTGTGAAGTACTTTTGTTTGCTTGACTCACATCACTCTGTCTTCTGAAGTATAAATTAGAATATTAAGCTTCAGGAACTAATTTGCTTTTTTTACCAGTAATTACCTTTGTAGATTTCTTTAGTGTTTCAACGCATCCCTTTAAAACAGAAAAAAAAAAGTGTTTTTAGCTGTAAATTAATTTGTTTAATATATTTCATTTCATTTTTAATCCCATGAAACAGGAAATAAAAGCCATGGGGATGCTGTGATTGGATTAAAAGTCGCCTTTGTAAACATTGTGACCCATGTCTTTGACACGCCTCTCTTCTCTTCTTTAAGAAAGTCTCTTCATAACACGAACGCCCAGAGATGAAGGTGCCTTTTTAAGAGAGGACATGGGGATGGTGAGGCAGACTTTGGAGTCTTTGTTAGACATGTGGGCCTGTGTTTTTGTCTCGGTTTTGTTCTCCTAAATCCTCCTTGGTTGGTGTTTGTCTCTCCGAGCTCTGCTTTGAGTGATTAGGGATGAAGGCTTAAATGGCTCGGGTAAATGAAGACATAATTTCAGCTCTTTATTGTAGTTTTGAATAGTCTTCTTTTATATCGACAAGCAATGCTGGTTTGGATGTTAGCCACAATTTAATGTTTGTTCTTTAAAGAGATGCAGAAGAGTTTTTATGTTGCATTAGACTTCGAGGATGGTTGATTCCACACAATTCTGGAGTTTACTATAAGAGGAGAGTGATGCCGATAAACCCTGCCACCAGAGATGAGCCATATCATGAGAGGCATCGCTAGAAATCCGAGTTGTGCCATTTAGGCAGAGAAAAAGGCAGTATCATGAGGAAGAGAAGAAGTGGAGAGACACAGAATGAATTGTTCCACAACAGACTGACGGACCTTTTAGCCTTATCTGCTAGAGCTACTCTTACAGAAAACCAAAGAGAGAAGGCTAAAGAATGCCCTGCTCTTTGGCTTCATCCCATACCCTGTTTTCCTCTCTATCTCTCCTGTACTTTCCCTTCTTACTTGATTTCTTCCTCTCCTTTTTGTCTGTATTTCTTGAAAATCTTCCTTACTCTTGAACTCCTTCTTCTGCTTCTTCTCTGAAGTATCTTCCTTTGATGTTTTAATGTCTTGCTATAGAGTTGCACCAATCAGGACATTTAGGGCCAATTTCTGCTGATAGACTGTTGTCTAATGTTAATTGTTAGATTTCCTGGACTCTGAACATTTGCAAATCCATCTTGTCCCACTGAAGGTAGAATTATAAAGATACAGTTAGCTTATTTCATATAGATTGTTTTTTAACTTCCTCACTGACGAGAGTTGTGGTTACTGCTACTTGGTAGCTCCAAGGTTTGATTCCTTTCCCTAATATTTTTCATATTTTCTAACCATAGTTGCCCCATTTTGGCCACTTACAGTAAGTGACAAATGGTCTGACTTTGACCTCAAGCCAATTTCTCATAGCATCAATGTCTTGTGCCTCTCCTCACCCTCTTCCAGCTTATCCATCAGTTTCTCTCTGCTCAATCTAGACACTTTTCAGAGGCGTTTTGTCCCACATTCTGTACAATAGAAGATGTGTAACATCTGAATCTCAGCAGCCTGTGAAACAGATCCCTGTTCTCATCTCAGACTTCATCCTGTATGCATGACAGCTTTTCAAGGCTGACGTTCGGTTGCACCAACATCTTATTTGCATTTGTTTACATGTGCCAGTTTCTGCACATTTGGATTTTCAGCATGTCACAATGTTTTGGTGCAGCCTCTTGCCCATATGCTGAGACATACGCACTATCACACGTATATACACCCCCCCTCACACATGCACACACACAGGGCCAACAATATTTGACAACTGTGAGTCGTCCCTCTCCTCCCTCTCTGACAGAATGAAACGGATGGATAATTAGATATCAAAGGAAAGCAGGCTGGGTGTGGCGAGGCGCACGGGCCCCTACGATGGTAAAGCACTTATTAATGAGATAGGCCTTATCTGCTCTCCTCCCAGGAATTCTGCCTTTGATCGGCCCCGACTCTGGACTTAATACATTTTTGATTGATAGGCCAAGATGACAGAGGAAGGCGGTGTGGACTGGTGCAGGGGGAGTCTGCGTGTGTGTGTGCAGCTAGAGGAGGCGTGCAGTCCTTGGATACAACTGTAACAATGCCCTTCATATTATTAAATAACTTATGGCCATAATGCTGTAACTTATAGGAAAGACAGAACTAATGTGAGCATTCACAACTGATGAATAAACTTCTGTTTAACCAGGAAACCCACACTATATATACACACTTGTTCCTGGATCTTCCCATCCTTTCTCCAACACAGATATAATTTCTTCAAGACAGCCCAAACAGACAGGTCTATTCAGTCACCTTAACTCCAACTATAAGTCACACACTAGGGCACCAGGAAATCTTTTCCTTAAGACAGAGCAGGCAAGGGGCAGGCCTGCGGAGGGGGCGCTGAGATAAGGCCCTATCCCCATCTCAGGATGAGTTATAGCCCACCCAGGAGGATATGGCTAGCACCGACCCATGCGGACACACTACTCAGCATGCTGAGATTGGAATGGCTGGCGTACTTCCCTGTAAGTGAGGCGGTGGGCAACCTCGTCGACCGAGATAACAGACCCGCTCTCAATAACACCTTGACCAGAGGGAGGCGAGGCAGCAGCACTGAATCATTGAGCTTCTTACAACACCCACACATACAGGCTCTACACGAAACAATCCAACTCCACTCACATCATGCACCTCCGCCCACCATGTCTGCCCGACAGGAGGTGACTGAGCATAACCATTACAGGCCTGTGTCACCTCGTTATGAGTCTCTGTCAGTGTGAGGCGTCAGGTAAATTAAAGCCATAACTGCAGTTCCATCACCTGCCCATCACGCCCCATTTATTACTGTGCCAGCAGATGTAGGTGTGCTATCGATCAGCACGACAGGGACGTTGCAGGTCTTTAGATCAATCCCACGGACAATCGCAGGTAAAAAGGGAGGTATTTGTAAAGGTCCATATAGCTGAGTTTTTAAATGAGTCATGAGAAAAGCATCTAAAAGAAAACTCATAGTTTTCTGGGTCTCTGTTCCTGCCCCATTTCTCAGGATGTACAAAGTTTTATTTATTTTATTTCAAAAGTTTAAACTGCCGATTCAAGGTAAATTATCCGATTTGGATTTAGCTTTAAGGACTAACATATAGAAAGACGTAAGAACTACGTATAAAATGTTTTTCTGCCATTCCTGACTAGTCATTCATTCAGGGTAGAAGTCATGATTATTAGAAGCAGAGACAATGTCATGCAGCATATATACACTAGCAGATACATTGAAGCGAGACTTCCCACTTATTATAGAATAAAGTGTAGAGTTTCGCATTTTAAATAAATAAAAACCTTAACACTGGGATGTCCGAAAGACTGTCAGCATAAAATGTTTCACAACAGAAGTGTTGGAATTTTAAGATGATAAGACAAAGTAACTTTGTAGTCGTCAGCTTAGCCTTCCTGTTATCTGTTAAAAGTCATGCTCTTTCTTGCTCCCTATATTGCTACTTTTCTTGCTCTCATATAAATCAAACACAGCGATGCCTTACAAATATTTCCTAATGTCTTGTGTATTGCTGCTTACCTAGTTTAGTTTGCAGAGACATACATATAGAAGTATTGTTGTCATCACAATAATGGTATCTCTTGAAAGGAAAAGGTTTGTTTTTTCTTATAGGCAGCCACTGAAGCATAACTGTTGCAGATTTGGTTAATTTTCTGGTGACTACTGAGTTTTCTAAACTTATTTTTGTTGTTTTTCAGCCCCACCTGAACAGTGTCTGCTATGGCAATGGTGGAAGAGCAACCACAGAGCATTCTAAAATGACACATCAAAGTCGCCTTTAATAGACAGGCCGGCCCTCGGTGCAGGACGCAGCCTGAGAGAACAGCTCCATGTGATCCAAGGGGAAACGGAGAAAGTGTTGAACAGAGATGGGGTGGGAAGCGAGGCGGCAAGAGGAGGGGGTTAGATGATAAGGGTGGGAAGAACTGATAGAGTGGAAAAAGAGAAAATGATTAAAAACAGCAATCACCCGTTGGAAACTGATAAACCAACTAGTCGTTAATTGGAAGCATGCAACTCATGGGGATATGGTTGGATTAGATTTAATTCTTCCCCTTTTCTCATTTCTCCAGCTCTCTTTACAAAGGCATGGACTTAAATGTGTTTGTCACATTCCAAAAGGATCACAGTCCATTCTATATATTTCTTTTACTTTTCCCAACTTATGGAGAAATATTAAGTAGCCTATATTAAAAAGCAGCTTTCTTTACTGCGTATCTATAAAATGTAGACAGAATTCTATTTTTGGAGCAAAGAAAGGCAAGAAATTCAGAGATGAAAGAGACCATAAATAGTGAAGTGTGTGCTGGTTTTGAGTGATCTTAGTTTTTGGGGCATATAGGAGATGGGAGATGGTCCATAAACAAAGGGCTGACAGCCCACCCATCACTTCGGCAGGTCTGGCTTGTGCTGCCTAGATAAAACGAGGCTGCTTCCTCCTGTATCAACATCATCCATCATCCATCTTTGCCTGACTTCCCGCCCTATTATTCGCCCTCATGTCTGCCACTTTCACTCTGTACACCCGCTGTATCTTCTATGCGCTGGATCATTTGCCAAACTTTTAAATAATCTAAAGCAACTATCTAAATATCCCTTTTCTCAGAACCTTCTTATCATGTGCCTCACAAAAGTATTAATGCCCCTTGAACTCTTTATACATTTTGCTGACACTGTAACTGACTGATAGAGAGCAGCACATTATTGTGAGTTGCTTGTAAAGATTCTCTGTTATCCAGGTCATAGTCATTCAGTAAAAAAAACAAAAAAAAAAAAAAAAACCCACTGGACTTTGTTTTCCAAGTTTGAAGACATTTCGCTTCCAATTTCAGAAAGCATTTTCTATTCAAAATGTCTGATATACCATTTAGTTCCAAGTTTTGTAGTAGCTCAACAAAGCCTTGTTTGGCCTAGAAAAAATGCTAATTCAACAGGAAGAACAGAACCACCCCTTAGTGTAGAGGAGTCGTTGAGTTCTTTGTTAGCCTTCAATATCCGATACTAGTCTATGCCTCTGAAAGGGGGAAGTCGTCAGGGGCATTGTTGTCCTGGCTGACCAGGGGAGATGTGTTGGTCCCCTACATGGCGATGAGAATTATGATAGCGAGAAGTGTTTGAGACATTTGGATATTTTACCAATTTTGAATTGAAAATGCTTCCTGAATGTGAAGCGAAATGTCTTCAAACTTGGAAAACGAAGTCCAGTGGTTTTTTTTTTTTTACTTTTTTGGTAAAACTATTGTGGGTTGTGAAGCAAAACAAAATATTTGTTTTACCGTTTAGTTAAAATTCCAGCTTTAATTTGAGACCTAAATAAAATCTGGTCCAACCATCTGGCTCTAGAAGTCTATCTGGTTTGTGATCTAATTGCGTTATAAGTCCAGCTGTGAGCTGTAACTTCACTCAAGGACTTAAAGGAGACCAGTTAACAAAGAAGAATAAGTTATGCTCAGGTCAGGGATAAAGTTGTAAAGAAGTTTATGGCAGGATTAGATTTTAGCACACTATCACCACTGTCCTCCTAACTGACAGGCTGTGTAAGGGGAGTATTAATCAGAAAATACGTTTTGAGACCCATCGCATCTCTGAATGAGCTCTAGATGTCCTTTAGTCTTAGTCCTACACTCTATCATGCATTTCGATCTGGACTCCATGCCAATTAAAGGCACTAACAAGCTTTAACACTGAACCATTCCTTTGTGGCTTTGGTTGGATGTTTAGGCTTATTGTCCTGGAAGTTGAACATCTGACCCATTCTATGACAGGTTGTCCTCTAACACTGCCATGTATTCATCTCTGTCCAACTTCCAATGAATGTTAAACAACTTCTAAAAAAAAAAGCATTTCCGGTGGAAAGGTAGTTTTTGCAACTTTTTTTTGTCATACCTAGTATTGTGTATGTTGGCCAAAAAGGACTTTCATTCTCATCTCACCTTCTGTAATGTGGTTGATATATCTCCTACGTACATCCCTTGAGACAAACTTGAAGCAAGACTTCTTATGACTTACTTCTGAATACTCTTCCATTAGGAGAGCTAAGTATTTGTGACAAAAAAGATTATCTCAATTGTTTCTTTTAATGATTGTATATGTAAAATAAACTATGTTAACTGACAGTTAATGCCAATTATGTCTAGGTGGGAGGTTGCTTGCAAAGAGAAATGCATGTATCACTTTTCAAGATTTTTATTTAAAAAAGTAAAAAAAAAAAAAGAAACCTAAAAGTTAAATATCAATATTTTGTTGTTTTTTTTTTATTTCACTTTACAAAGATTTGACTTTTTTGAGCTATCAAATAAAATGAAATTGAACATTAGGGCTTGCAGTTGTAATGTGACAAATACAGAAAACGTTCAAGGGATGTCACCAGTGTTGCAGTGCAAACACTTAAACTTTTTGTGCCTTAAATGCAGCTGATATTCAAAGCTTTAGCATGAGCTGTGAGCGTTATTGTCTATAGTGATTTATGCGTCTTTAACGCAAGTTTAAAAGGCATGAACATTAATCACTGACCAGTAGACCATCCTGTGCACCTGTATCTCTTGCTGTTCATCCTTGTCTTGCTGACAAGTGAAAGGAGGGCCATTGTTTTGTTTTTATTTCCTATTTGAATATTTGAGGACGATTTGGGTTCAGCCTACATTGCTCGTCATATCAGACAAAGCCAGAGTTTGACTGAGCTCTGGCAAACTGTTCTTTCCAAATCTAGCCTGACAAAGTAGTAAACCATAATTTAGAAAATCCTAGCCCTTTGCGAAATGACCCTTCAGACCACCATTGTTTGCTTGTCAATTTCAGGATTGTATGAGCATCTCCTTCCTTTCTTTGTTGCTTGTGGGGAAAGGAAATTATGCAAATGGAGATGGCAATGTAAAGAAAGAAAGTTGACATCTTCTGTCCGTATTATACCCTGAATACACACACAAACCATCAGTGAAGCTTCTTCTTGGCCCAGTTAGGTGGTTCTGTCTCTTTTGGCTGTCTCTCAAGCCGACTTTAACAATTGAAGCCATATTACCTTTGCCTCATGCTTTCTTCTAACCATCACTGGCCATTTTAGTCTGGCTTGACAGCTGCTGAGACAGGGAGACAGAATACTGTCAACAACTGTAACAAATATTGCCTGGTTATCCAACCTTGTAAGAAAAACAATGAAGGAAGGAAAAGTTTTGTGAATATGCTTCTTTAGATGTTAAAAATCTTTGAACAAACTGACACGAGATGAATGACACTTTCTTACCTCAAACACAGAAAACCTGAAACGTGGCCGATACAGTTGAAATGTCTTTGATGCCATTCAGTTCCACTAGTCGAAGGGGAATTAAGAGATAGAGAGGAGCCCAGGAAGAGCACTGGCTCTGGGGAAATGGATCGAATGGAGGATGAATTAAAATGAATAAAAGACAAGAAATAGGAAAATGGACAATCACTTGTGAAGCATAATGAACAAAGTGCAGATATCACTGTCTTTGTCCGCCGGGGGGCTTTAAATGCCATGTTCTCACACTAGAGAAACAAATGAGACAGAGAGCGAGCCAGAAACTACGATAATAGTCCAAGTAAGTCTGACTTTACACGGCACATTCTGCTCTAGCAAAGAGCAGAATGTGCTTTTCTGAACAAAGAGAAAAAACATATTGACCCCAAATCACTTTACGAATGCTCATCTGTATATGAAAACATTGCATTATAAATTGGAGTAAATAATTGTGTTTGCAATGCAATCCTTTGCTTGTTCTACAGTACAAAATGTTGAAATGGTGACAATTATTTCCAGATCTAGATAAAAAGAAAAGCAGAATAACATTTTCTAAATCATTATTTTAAATTTAATTCCACTTAATCAGTTTCAACAACTTTCAACTTTGTCTAACAAGATTTGTTCAGGTTATCACGAGAAGATGAAGCATGTGGGCTTTTACTTTTAAAGCTGGGAGACACAAACATGACACATTAACATTTTTAAGATTTACAGTGATAAAGCTCCGACATGAAAACTCTTGTGATGTTTGTTCATTTCATAATTTCACAGTTTTGTCTAGATGGTGCTTGGTTTGTCCCTTGTGACTTTCAGGAATATTGTCTAACATGATTCTATAACAGTGAGAGAAAACCTGAAAGTAATATTTAAACTGAGAGATTTTCATGTAATATTTAAATTCTAGAAATAATACTGGAATAAATGGCCTGAAGCTAAGGTCCTTTTTGTGGGATTTAGTTTGATATGTGGGGCCTTAACCACAAAGATCCCAAATAGGATGTGCAAAGTAATTTAGTTGCACCCCATCATAATAGTCAGATTGCATGCACCACTGTCTTTTTGAGAGTAGCCACAAAACAGTTTTAAGCAATTTAGTTAGAAATAATAAGTATAACAATTATTTGTTAAATAATTCTTTCTAAATTGTATTAATATCACTCTTGACAAAAGTAGCCTATCTCAAATTGATATAAAAAAAAGTAGCTGGATTTATCAACTCCTCTATTACAAGTCCCTCTTAATACAGTAGTAAGATAAGTAAGATATGTACATTTTCATCCAGTGTCCGATTATGGGCTCTGTGACAGATGTGTCCAGTGGCTGCTGACATTTTATGTTAATTAAATAAACATCCCACGATATTTAAGTTCACCCATTTACTTTTGTTTTGGATGATTATACAAAGATTTTCTGACCTATGCTGCAATAATATCTGCAGGCCTACGCTGGTGTTTTTTTCCTAATAATATTCTACTATTGATATTTCTAATAGTTTAAATATTTTTAATTGCACAAAAAATCTTTCCATCGTCTGTGGTTTCACCAATACCTGCTTTGTGGCCTCAATGTCCACAAAAATGCTGCCATAAGACGTTGCACCTGACTTTCACCACACTAAAAGGATGCAGAAACTGAGCCCATAGTTGAGTTTCAGATTGGAAAAATCACTAGCCACATGGTAAATATTTGTTTTTGCTTATGCACTACCTATAAATGTAAGTGGATTGGTCTTTAGAACATGATCTGTATATTGATAAAGACACACAGAAAAAAAAAATGCAGAAAAAAAAGGTTTGCATTGTCAGCTAAATTGCACAAGGAAATTACTTAGCACATTCTTTGAAAATCTGCCAAAACTGAAACAGTTTTCCATGTGTTTTTCATACAAATATTTTCAAGATGAGACCCTTACTGTCTTGATGATTTAACATTTAAAAACTGCTAAAAAACTATGAATTATAAATGAAATTCCCAAGTGCATTACATTACTCAAATAGACCATTCTTTGCATTTGTACAAAATAATGTCCTCATAACAAAAATGTAAAATTGTAAAATCTTGTTATTCTAAAAGGTTAAAAAAAAACAATCCACTGGACTTTTTTTCCAAGTTTGAAGATGTTACCATCCAGGAAGGTTTTTCAAATCAAAATATCAGAATTAGCGTTGAGTTGGAGGCTTTATATATGGTAGTATTTGCTTTGGAATCGGTGTGACCTGGATGACTGAGAATCTTAACTAGCAAAATCCTGCTATATACCTGCAAAGGTATTTACAACCTTCGCAAGCATAACAGGATGTGGCATAACTATTTTAATTTAAATCAGAAAATTAACAATTGCTGCCTAATTATTTGTTTTACATCTATGATTTGAATTTATTTTCCACCACTTCCTAAAGGTGCTCAATTGAATCAGAACTGGTGACTCTGAAGGGGGGGGGGGTCGTATAGGGTTACAGTGGGTTCATTATCATGTTCACAACAAGTTAGAAAGCAGCTGAGTTGTGAAATGGTGAATTGTTTTTCATTACCAAATAAGTTAATATTGGTGATACTGTGGGGTACTAAATCTAGTAAATATGTGTTCTTTTTTTAATTAGTACATCACAACACCTTTGCCAAACTGAACCACTGATTCAAGGTGGATGGATTCATGCATTTAAATACTCTCTACTCTACTCTAGCATCATAATGTCTTGTCTGGTTCCGCTGGAGGTTTCTTCCTGTTAAATGGGAGTATTTCCTCTCCACTGTCGCAACAAGCATGATTGGTGTGAGGGATTGCCTTCGATCAGTTTTTCTACGTTGGACTGTTTTTAGTCTGTAAGGTTGCAGTCCCATTTTTCACCCTTTAACTGACAGACATGGTTCTTGTTGGGATCTCCATTTCACATTAAAGTCTCATATTCTCATATATATATATATATATATATATATATATATATATATATATATATATATATATATATATATATATATATATATATATGTGTGTCCTCTTCCTTCCTCATCCTGATACGCAGTGTTTAATTCCACAAACCATCTTCACCTTGTCCAGCTGTCTATATGCATTGACTTGCAGCTATTTCTAATACATAGTTCCCACACATCTCAACAGGAGTTGCGCATCGCCCTCTAGCTGCCATTATTATGGGCAAGTGACAGATAATAATGATCAAAATGGCTTTCAGACAGAGCATAACAAAATATATTAATATTCTTAACTAATGTGCAGGGGAAAGATTTATGGAGAAAATGCCTGCTGTGCTCTCAGGAATGACCCTATGAAGTAGAGAAAGGAAACATTTTAGATGACAAGGACAAATGACATAAGTAATTATTAAGTAAACAATAGAAAGCTTTGCAGCCTTAAATTCTTAAATTGTTTTCCAAAGCCCACTTTGTGAGGAAATCCAAACTCAATGTCATCTTTATATCTTTTCACCATGACTAAATTTGATAGTAAAATAGAAAGAAGAAAAAAATCTTTAACTATGATGCAATCATAGTTTTAGAATATTGTGTCATGTCACATACCATTAGAGAAGATAAGTATTCATTTATTAGCAAAATCCTCAGCATGCATAGACTTATGCTTCCAAATGGGAATGTTTTGGGGATAATGTGAAAACCTGTAGCATTTCTGAATCATCTGCATAGTTTAAACCAATGGTGTATCGACACAACAATAGACAACCGACCAGAAACGTGCCCCATTCGTACACACTTAATCATTCTTCACCTTCACTACACATGCATATACTTCTGTATATTCTGCTGTACAATGAGCTTCACAGCCCCCCCTCCTCACCCACGCTCTCACCATTCATCTCCTGGTCACAATCTTTACTCACTGTAGCAGCAACGTCCACCTCTGCCTCTTTGGTTCTTTGAAAGAACGTGTTTATTTTTGGGAGGTTTTTTCCGTTCTTAAAGCAGCTCTTTGCTTTTTCTTTTCTGGAATCATCTTAAGTACCTCTTTTTGATATCCATCATTGCTAACACATTGTACGTAATGGTTATGGTTTTAATCTACACGCATTGTACGTAATGGTTATGGTTTTAATCTACACTCTGGGTTACCCATAATTCCAAGTCGTATTGTAAAAAATAAAATACTCAAATACATTGTTCTTTTAAGATCTTTATTGTGGTTTGAAACTTATTATATGAGTGTATTTTTAACCAATGGTCTAATGAACTATACACAGTTATTAACATAGTAATTAAAAGTATCACCGCTTTGCTATTGGTGTCGTGTTTAAATGGCTCACCATCATGTTGAAATCTGGCATGTCTTGGGGTATAAATAAGGTCCAGTCTGTCAACCAAGTATTAGTTGGGTTTGAGAGGAATTTTTCACACCTTTACATCTGCAAAGAGACGTCCTAGTACCCAATTGCATAGGGGGCCTACCATGTGCCAGTGACGGGGCCCACATTTTGACTTCCGAGAGGGCACTTCAGCCATCGTTTTTGCTTGCAAAAGGGCATTTAAGCAGGCATTTTGGTTTTCAGAAGGAACTAACATTCGTTTTGGCTATTGGGAGGAAACTTTAGGACACTTTTTAGCTTCGGGAAGGGTACTTCCGCATGTGTCTTGGCTCCTGAGAGGGCACTTGGTGGCACCTTAGCAAGCGTTTTGGCTCCTGAGTGGGCAATTTAATTTTTCTTCTAATGTTTCTGCAACTTTGTGTTCTTTAAGAAGTGTTTCAGACTCTCTTCAACTTTTTAAGGCGAAAAGCTCATATCAGCTCACAAAATGTTGTGTTTAAATGGCTCACCATCATGTTGAAATCTGGCATGTGTTGTGGTATAAATAAGGTCCAGTCTGTCAACCAAGTATTAGTTGGGTTTGAGAGGAATTTTTCACACCATTACATCTGCAAAGGGACGTCCTAGTGCCCAATTGCATAGGGGGCCTACCATGTGCCAGTGACAGGGTCCCTAAGAGGTCGGGGGCCTCTAAGCAACTGCAGTCTCTGCTTTCCGATATTTACGCCATTGGTTTGAACATCCTCCAACATTATCATGAAACAAACATGGTAACTTATATCAAACCTACTCAGGTTTATCTGCAGGTTTTACAAACTTCTAAAAATGACGGTTTGCAAAGTGATGTCACTTGCGAAGTATGTATAAGGTGAGTGTATAAAACAGAACTAGACTTCATGTTTGCTTTACAGAATTGTCTTTATTAAAATCAATACAAAACATAGAAAAGGAATTCATCCAGGGAGAAATATTAATTAAGAAAGGTCTTTTAAGGAAGTAAATATTCCTACTTCAAGTCATGAAAAATTACTACCATCATGGGTTTAAAATGAGCTCATACCCTGCATATCCTGATCTCTAATGATGATGATCTTGAGTCACGCGTGCCTAAAGAAAGAGATTTTTGAAGTTAAGGTCCCTGCACTTGCCATCGTCTCCATTAACCCCAATGACTTAACTGCTCTCCATAACCCCATCCCAGTTTAATGTTCACACATCAAACGGCCATGAAGGGCCAACTCATTTTGTGTGGTTGGATTGACGTGATCAGAATTGGCTTGTGTTAGACTCTGAGTGAACAAGTGCTCTGTGTGTGCGTTGCGTGTTTCTTCAAAAAAAAAAAAAAACCTAAAGTAAAAGCTTTTCATGATATTTGCGCTGAGGAATGTTATGTGTTGGAGGTCATGTGAAACAGTGCTGGCACTCTGAATAACCTTAAAGAAAGCTATCGCAACATGACCCGGAAGTAGTCAGGTCATGTGTCAGGGCAAAGGCTGAGCTCTGTTGACAGCACCATTTCCAATCTATACACAAGTTTTACTCCTCAACTTCCTGGGAACCTTACTCCCTGGCTGTTCACTTTAAATAGCTTCCTTCACAAAGCTACAACCAGGTTGTCGTGAGTGAAGAAAAGACGTCCAAGCTGTTGGCAGTTTGGATATTTGGAATTCATTTTTATGTGGATATAAGCTGAGGAAATACTTTCCCAAGTAAATGTGTTATACCTATCATCACCACATACGGATTTACACAAGGATGAAAATCCCTTAAGGTTTGCATCCTTATTCCAAGATAGGGACAGTTTTCAACATGGAGTATCAATCAGGGTGTGAACTGTTTAAGAGGACAGAGTTGGCTGAGAAGAGCTGACTTAAATAAACTGAGAAGTTCATGTTGCGTGTTAAACAAACTGCAAGGCCTCTGGATGGCTGAAAAGTCTGAGGTTTCCGCTCGTTAGGTAAATAAGTGAAAACTTGAAAAAGTAACCTAATTTTCAAGAAAAACAAATGGTAGAATTTTAATTGAGAGCAATAACAGACAGCCCACAAACATAATGGAGAAAATAGAATGAGACCAATGGAAAGAGGTAATGTTTTTACTTTGCCATTACTTTCTTCAAAAGACTTTCTTAAGAAAGCATTGCAAGTCCAAGGAAATTATAGTTGTACAAATCAGCAGTTGCTTTTTGGTCTGACAGTGATCCTATTAGTAAGAAAAAAAAAAGGATAGTAGTTACCCTGCTGATTTTTTAAGGATAACTTTCTAAACGATAAGAGAAATCACTGATTAATAATTTATAGCTAAAGGCTATTTCTGTTTTTGTTTACTAACATGGAAAAATTAGGGGATACTAAGGATAAAATATAAGCTGCGTTACTAGTGATTAGTTACTTTTTAATATGCTGTCATTACCCTTCAGGCTAATGCTAACATATTGGCTATATCAAAGTTAAGGGGTTTCATCCTTTGAAACAATCAATCTGGGATCGATCCTTTAGATGTTGCACAGTCCTGACCAGTGGTATGCACAGAATTTATGAAGGACAGGCTTAAAAAAAGGGAACATATAGCTTGTCCTCACCTCTGAGGGCTATTAGGCCTGTGCTTAGGCTCCCAAGAGAATACTTTAGGATTTGTTTTGGCACCCGAGAGGGCACTTTAGCACATGTTTTAGCTTCCAAAAAGGCACTTAAGCATGCAATTTTGCTCCCGAGAGGGAACCTGATCAAGCCCTAAGGCTTTTTTTTGCCTTCCAGGAGGGGACTTTAGCACGGGTTTTGGCTTCCAAATGGGCACTTTAGCCTGTATTTGGGCTCCTGAAAAGACACTTGAACATGCATCTTGGCCCCTAAAGGGGCCCTGTAGCATGCATTTTGGCTCCCGAGAAGGTGCTTTAGCACATATTTTGGCTTCGAAAAGGGATGTTAAGGGCACCTTCACAGGCATTTTGGTTTGCAGGAGGGAACTTTAGCACGGGTTTTGGCTTCCAAATGGACACTTTAGCCTGTGCTTGGGCTCCCGAAAAGACACTTGAACATGCATCTTGGCCCCTAAAGGGGCACTGTAGCATGCATTTCGGCTCCCAAGAGGGTGCTTTAGCACATGTTTTGGCCTCCAAATGGGCACTTAAGGGCACTTTAACAGGCATTTTGGCTTGCAGTTGGACACTTTATTGTTCGTTTTGGCTTCCGAAAGGACAATTTACCACACATTTTGACTTCCGAGAGGGCACTTCAGCCATCGTTTTTGCTTGCAAAAGGGCATTTAAGCAGGCGTTTTGGTTTTAGAGAGGGAACTAATATTCGTTTTGGCTCTTGGGAGGAAACTTTAGGACACTTTTTAGCTCCGGGAAGGGTACTTCCGCATGTGTCTTGGCTCCTGAGAGAGCACTTGGTGGCACCTTAGCAAGCATTTTGGCTCCTAAGTGGGCAATTAAATTTTTCTTCTAATGTTTCTGCAACTTTGTGTTCTTTAAGAAGTGTTTCAGACTCGCTTCAACTTTTTAAGGCGAAAAGCACATATCAGCTCACAAAATGTACCCTCATCATAAAAAAATACCTTAAAACATTTCATTTTTTTCAAATATATTTTTGAAATAATTGCGATATTACAGTGAAAGTTGAATAAATCATCCCGTCTGACAATTTAAACATGTCTGTGTGTTCAGTGACCCATTTGGGTTACCTTGATAATGAGCAAGAGAAGCCCTATTTAAACAAATCCACTGCATGTCAGTTGCACAGCTTTTCAACAAGGTCAGAGGAGCTCAACTTGTCAGTGTGTGCACTTCTTGCAACATTAGTGCGTGTCCATGAACTAATGTGGGTTTTAATGTTTTAACATATGCAACCCCTTATAAACAGTGTTTTATGCAAACAGTGGCAGAGCTCCCATCAGATAAGATGTCAGAACAGGAGAAGGAGGCTGCCTTGTGAGGAAGAGAGTGGGGGTTGCAGCAAAATTGGAATGAGTGAGGGTTGAGAGTGGAGGCCACGTGAGAAAAGAGCACAAAATGTTGGGAGCCATTTTTTTTAGTCTGCGGTACTATTAAAGAGGAATACTGTACATGAGCTATTTTAACTTGATCTTTCAGGCCATTTGAGCTTAGCATTTCTGTTAAAATTTGAAGTGAGTTATTCCCTCTGTGGTGCCGTGCAAATATCTCTACAAGCTTTAAATCTTTTTAAATCTGCAAAATATTTCACAGCTTCCTAAATCTATGCAAAGTAGCGCTTTATTTTAAACAGTAAAGAAAGGATGCAAGATTTTCCATATTTTCTATGAATAAAATCTGAAAGGTGTGGCATGTATTTGCTTTCAGTCCCTATAAGAAAAAATTTAAATATCCATCGAATATATTTAATAAAGTATTTTTACAGGAAGGCAGTTTCTGAAAGCTGTCTGAGGGGGGTGCTAAATCTTTTGAAGTATGTTGCACATCTAGACTGATTTTCTTCCAAGCGTTTCCTTACACATCCATACACTTTTTTTGTAAACTATTACATTGCAACTCAGGGTGTGTATTTGAGGACATGAACCTCTGGCCCAAACTGAATTTTTTTTTTACCTACTAACAGGTTCTCAGTTTTTTCCTTCAACTTTCCATTCAAGCTAAAAAAAAAATGTCTAAAACCAAGTATAATATCCCTTCCACTTTATAGTTGCAAAATTGAACAGAAATTCTTCAATTTCTACCAGAATTTTAGGTTCTATAACATAAAATGCTTTAAGAAAACATAAAAGCTATTCATGATAATATTGTAAAATGTAAAAAAAAAAATAAAAAAAAAGGTTAAGGGGATATTAAAACTTTTGCAAAGTACTGTGTATTTACTAGCCCTTGGTTACTGTTTTGATCTAAAGAGGAGATCACATGTGATGCACATAATCCTCCCTGTTAAGTTGTTGATATGATATCCGCTGTCCATTGCAGTCCTGCGTGTATCTGCAGTTTTTAGGTGTCTTTTTTTACTATAATCTTTGACATTGTGTGTATCTGATGGTAAAGTGGCTTCGCCTTATCACTGCTAATGGGATCCACTGCTTTTGTGTGGTTCCTATAACTTTTATACAACATAAAAGACCTCTGGCCGAGAGAGAGAAACATACCACAGTTATTTGGCCTGTTGTCGCCAAGGCTATCTTTCTTCCGTTCTACTATCTTGTTTTCTGTCTTGAACTCTGGCTGTTTTCCTTCCCTACAGCTGAGAGCAAAAATGTCCCAGTTTGATCTACTTTGCCTTCTGTTTTGACCATCTTAGCATTTCTTCTCTCTGATTTTCTGAATTTCCTGTTTTCAAAAACTAAGGACATACTGTGATGTTGACTAATAATCTGGCTCACATCAGATAAACCTCTAATTTTACCCCCACCCTCCTCGACCCCCCCCTTCCCAAATTTCTGTCACTCCAGGAGACAAATGTGCATCTCTGAGTTTCCTCTCCCTTTGCCCACTGGCTTCCTGAAACTCAGTTGCTTCCACTCTTTGAAGTGCTGCGTGCAGAATGGAGATCCTTTGCATGGTAAATTCACACAGTTGCCCGCAGCGTATCCATTACACAAGTTTAAAGAATGCTTCTGAGTCGTTTTGGAAGGGTCCCTTTTCCCCTCCTCACTCCTAAACCAATTTCTCCATGTTTTGAACTTCGGTAGTTGTGAGCCATGTAATCTGTAAATTGGGCCCTTTTCATCCCAGCTCTAGCTCCACCATCGAGCACCGTTTGATGTGCAATTATTTTGCTCATTACATGTTAATTTTATTGTTATAGTTTGCAAATGTTTCTCGGGGTCACGATGTTAAAAGTTTCTGAAGAAGTAAAGAACCAAGAGAATTAGTGAGTCGAGCACTCGTCACGGCCAGCACCAAAAGCTCTATTTTGAGATTGCCAGCACTGGCTATCTCTCTGCTCTCTTTTAAGTCCTTTAGAAACAACCTGCTGGGTGGCTTCTATAGCTGAGAAGACGCTGATGCGGGATTTAGTATGGAAAAGGGATCCAAGGCTCTTTATCTGCCATAAAAGGTTGGAAAAATGAAGATTTGTCGTATTTGTGAGAATGAAACCCTTAATCTCTCCCACCGACAAATCTTTGCTAAATGGGAATCTTATGCTGCAATTTATTTAGTGTTTTATACCTATGTTCTCTTCTTATGCATTCTTTCAGCTGAAAGTATAATTTTACAAATGTGCTGATATCCAGACTAATTATTAAAGCTAGATTGTAATTTGGTGGCTTAATTCATGTTAAATGAGGATGGAGTTAATGATTATGTGTAGGTTATGAGCAAAGAATTAGAAGCTGGTAATTGTTTAAACTCAACTTTGTTAACAACAAAAAATCATCTAATCACACTGCAAAAGTTTAAATCTTTGACTGAACAAAGATGTCCAGTTTATCTATTAATTTTTGTGAAAAACATTTTTATCTTCATGTTTTCTTGTTTATGCTGTAATACAAATAATAGCAGTTTACTGTCAAACACCAAAATATAATTGGAAATGCTACAGTGACAATAAGAGTGATAATGAGTTATTTGTTGCACATCCCTGTTTTATTTTTGATTTTTTTTGGAAGAGCGGTGACTGAGTTCAAACAATGCAAATTGGAACAACAAAAACTAATAATATTGCAAATAAAAAATATTGTGCATTTATTTTAGAAAGGAATACCATTAAAAGTAATCAAAATGACTGAAAATTAAAAGCCTTGTGGATATTTTATTTAAAAAAAAAGAAACCAACTCCTTGTTAAAGATGAGGATTTGATGATAATTGATAGTTATGCCCATAAAAGGTGTTGAATTTAAGAAATATTTTAGCTTTACAATGCTTTATTTATTAGAAATACTCATAATACACTAAAACAAAACACCCATAAACTATTTGATTACAAACTTGCTTAAATACATGTCCAACATTTAACAATGATATGTTCTAAGTGTTTTCCAACAAAAAACACTTACATCAAAACTTGTGTGAAGAGATGAAACACAACCCTTAGACATAGACTAGACTTAGACAACTTTTTATTGTCAAATTGTACAGCTTTCAGAACATTTTCATTCCTTAAAGTGCAGCAGTGATCAGCCCAGAAACATGGCTCAGGTAAACCAGTTCTCTAAAAGCAATGCGCAAAGTAGCCAGTAAACTATTTTAATTTTCCTTGTGAAAAGGTCCCCAAAAAATGTCTGACCTGAGTCATACAATTTAATGAAAAAAGTTACCTTTTAAAATATATGTAAACCTTCCGAATTTTAATTTTTTAAAAAGATATCTCTACGAGTGTCTTTCCTCATGCTGACATTTACTATAAAAAAATTATTTGGAAAATCCTTCTCAACATAAAACTGGAAACTACTAAGTTAAGTTGTCACAAAGAAAAGAAAAAAGACTACCAATTCTCCCAACTTTAGTGTCACCGTACTTTATTTATCAATTTTTTCAATAATACATTTATTTTAGTTTTGAAGTATTTCTGGTCTGTTAGAAAAAACAATATGTTCATAAAAATCTTAAACTCTCACTTACTTTTTTATTTTCAACTTATACAGGAATCACCTTAAGTTAAACCCTATTTCCTTCTATTCTGGTTCTGATTAATTGGCTGCTAGTGGGCTCCTACAAAATCTGTCAGATAAGGAACCCTGATTAAAAAAAAAAGGGTCAAAACTAAATTTCCCCAAATTAGATTATGCGTGGACAGCGAGAACAATATTTCAAAGTATTGGCTGAAGTAGGGACAAAACATCCCCCTTACAAGCTCCAGTTGAAGGAAACCTCAAATAGTAGACTGGGTCATTTTTTACCAGATGACATTAAAACGTACAGAATTATCATAACTGCAAAAGTATTAGAGGGTGAGGAAGAGGAATGCACAATACGCATAAATCGCAAAATGCAATAACTGATTTAAGGATTAAATAATGTCCATGTCCATAGCTTTATCTGCTGGAATTTGTATTTTTAATTTTATGATAAAACATAACACAGTTGGTAAAATACTGTAATATTTAGTCTTTGTTGCCTTTAATAAAGTCAGCTGCTTTACTCTGAATGCTGTTTTACGTTTGATCCATTCACCAGAACTCAAATACATTTTCTAATTAGCCTTCAGCTGTGGGACAGAATAACTAACACACACGTGTCCAAATTGTTTGTAGACTTCCCTTTTCATCTAAGGGAGAGATATGCTCTTTCTTTTCACCCTTTCTTTCATTTCTTTCTGACTAATGGCAAAGGCAAATTTCTGTTTGACTGTGTTCTTTAATACCATCAGTGCTAAATAAACTTTGTTGACAACAATAGCTTCTGGCAAAGCGCCTCCACCAACAAAGGGGAGCCATCAGGTTCAAAGGCAATGCATCACTCTGCTTCTGACTCTTCATTATTCATCCTACTGTCTTTACCTCTCCTTCTTCTTGCGTCTCTGTCTGTGTGTGTGTGTGTGTATGTGTGTCTGTCTTTGTGGCTCTTTGTCTGTTAAACTGCTGCATGTTCTGGATGCTGAGGCTTATTAGCTGTTGAGTTTAATTAAAAAAGGCCATTCATATGAAAATGGGAGTCCGATAGCGATTGCTGTCCCCAGAAGCTTCCTCCTGTTACTTTTAATTAGACACCCTCTTGATTGACATCAAGCCCACTGGCGGCTGGAGCTGTGTATGTGTGTAAGAAGAAGTGTGTGCTCCTGTACAGGAACCAGTGTGTATGCTTACTATGTGTGTGCAGATATTTTTTTTTTTTCCCCTTTGCAAAAATATATCCCCGGACTTGCAGAAATACCAGCTCTAAGGTCATTAAGGCATTACAGTGGGGAGAGTGGACATCAAAGTCAGCTTTGTCGTCATGAGGTAATTATCGGCACAGTAGCAAGGACCCCGGCTGCCCACCTTGTCACTCATGTCCAGTGGGTCATGTTGAACAATGAACAGTAACCTTGTGATTATGAACTGAGTGTGCACTCACACCAGCTCCATCCACTGGCATGCTGATAGAAAAGGTGATGAGATACTTTCCGTTGGGTTTTTCTGTATTTTCTCCTTTGCATTCTTGTTCCGTCTCTAAAGGGCTCTTTATCTGTTTTCAGGGCACGCTCCCGCTCTGCCTACCTTATTATTATACTGTCAGCCACACGTGCCTGGCTGATAGATGTTCCTCTCAACTGTTTACTACGAGCACATGATTTAACTAATACTCTTCTTTCAACTTGACCTCTCCTTTTTACTTCTTCTAAAACAAGATGACTTCATTTGTTGTTTAAAACTCTATTTTACATCAAGGGTTAGAGGAGTGAACTGTATGCTCAAAAACACAAAAGTGCTTTTCAGAAGAGAAATGTTGAAGCTAGGGCAGATTTTTTATGTTGCTTTAACTGTTACACCCAAAAGTATTTAAACCCCTCCAATATTTCTTAATGTTGTATGTCCTAGATATATGTTAGTGCTCTCACAGTTGAGAAGAGGAAGGTGGAAGATGTGGCATGAATCCTGTATGTATTCTGCTCCCATCTGTCAGTAGTCTGCTGTTCTTCATTGGTTTGATTTAACCACCTTTGAGCATCTAGAAGCTGTATTTCTATTCCCTATTTTTATTCACAAAGCTTATTCTTAAGCTTAGTCAGACTCTATGGAGAGCTCTGCAGACATGAATATTCAAGTCCGATTCAACTCAACTATTTAACACATGAATATGAAATGATCTAAACTAGGATATAATCAAATAATCTGTGGATATTTTTTTCCATGAATCAATTAATAATCGGATAGCCAAAGATTCCTTAAAGTAGACTTTTTATGAAATTAAACCAGGTGAAACTAAACTGTCAATATTCTAGATAGAGAATATTGACAGACAAAAACGTTTTTTTGTCTTAAATGCTAAATGTTTATATATTTTTCAAAAAAATTGGTATAATTACTGCTCTAAGTGGGTTGCTCTGTCTGCTAAAGGATTGTTTAAGACTCTATGCTCCAGTTTACGATTATTCATTTTCTAAATTAGTTGACGACTATTTCAATAATTGATTAATCACGATTAATCCGATTAATTGTTTCAGCCCTAATCCTAACCACTCCAGTACAGCTTTGACTGTATGTCAGATGTCCATAATTCTCAAATCCTTAGCAGCTTTTAACAGTTTCTTCCAGGATTACCCTGTATTTAGAGTGATCCACCTTTCCACCAAGTCTCACCAGCTTTCATGTCTTTGTAAAAGAAAAAAAGCTCATAACAGAATATAGTCATAATAAACTGTGTTTTACATTGGAAATAGTGTGTTCAGGGTACATGCATTGTGAGTTTATCCCCCAAAATACCGTTTTCTATACAGGTTATAAAGGCAAGTATAAACATGAGCAACTTCTTCCACATCTCTGCTTTGTCCTCCACAGGGCTTGTGGCCAACGGCAAACAGGAATTCTTATGGTTTTCATTTACCAATAGCTTCCCTCTCGCCACTTTTTCATAAAGGCCAGATTTGTGCAGTGCACCATTATTTGGTGTTTTAACACTCCAACCAATTTAGCTTTGGATTTCTGCAGATTCTCCAGTTACCATGGGTATGTTGGCTGCTTCAACTAATGCACTCCTTGCTTGGCTGTCACTTTAGGTGGACGGCCATGCTTTTGGTAGATCTGCAGTTTCACCACTTTCTATGTTCAGAGGATCATTTGAAAAAAATGTAAAATGGGTCATAGCTTGGAATATTTAATAACCTAACCCGGTTTCAAAATTATCTGCATGGTGTACAGCATGGCTAAGATTAAATAAGAATTAAATTGTGGAAAAAAAACAGGATGTGAACCCTTTTCAGTGTATTGTAGTGCTTCTTTTATAGCTTCCATACTGATACTTTTAACAGTTCCATTTCTTTGTAGGTTTTAGTTGCATCCTGTTTTATGTTAAATATTAAGGAAAGCCCAGCTCTGCTCAGACTACAGTCTCCTGTAGAAACAGCCCTTCAGCAGTCACTGCTCAGAGCGGGTTTGTTCCCTTACTGGTGTTTTGTTATGATTTTCCTGACATTTGGGAATGAGAAGTGCCTGTTGCAGGGATGCATATAAAAACAAAAAGTACACAATGGAATTTGTAAGTGATCGAATTAGTTTGTATTATGACTACTATGTCATCTGCTGCTCAGATGCACTTTGGGTTGCATTTCACGGTAAACCAGGACCGCACGTTTGAAGTCAAATGTCTGTGTAAGGACACCCACCAGTTGGTGGAGATGTAATTTAAAATGCTAGCTGCCAATCTACTACAGGGTGGCAGTTTTGCTTTTTTGTTTGTGTTCTTTTTTAAGTTGATTTGCGTGTGGTTTCCATACTAATAGAAGGCTCATCTGTCAGAGTAAAATAATTGAGACTCTGAGAACTTGAATGGTGACTCAGTTCGTTTTATACAATCTTGATTTATTCTTATATTAATTTCAACAAAGGCAGTACTATGAATAAGAGATTAAATGATGTAGTTTTGTTTTTATTCCGATGACGATTATTTTGACATCAGACTAACCAATCTCTGAAATGAGCTGCCATTTTTTGGGGAAAATTCTTAAAGGTGGTATTGCTTTTCTACCTCCATTTACAAAAGAAAAAATGGATGTATCAGTCTACCTCTCCTAGGAATGCTTGAGAAATAATTTAGTGATCAGAAATTGAACAAATTTTAAGTATGGCTGTTCACATATTGAAAAATCTAATCTTTTTCATATTATAAATTCGAAGGTCAAAAGTAATACCAGACTGCCCCTACAGCTTCTGTTTGGGAGTGGGTTACAGAATAAAGATGACTTTATTATCTTTAAAATAACTTAGGTTTTCAATTATTTTATAACAAGAAATTAAGTCAGAGGAGGTAGGACATGTCTACCAGCAAGTTGTCTGTTCTAGCATGCTAACACAACAATGGATTATTTTAGCATGTAACCGGATGTTACATTTATTCCTCTGATTTTATCCATGGGATTTCAATTCTCTTTTTTATATCTGTATTTCACATGAATCATGCTGAATTTTAAAATGTTGGCAGCCTGTTATAAATCTCATAGTGAAGGTAATTGTTAACCAGCTGCTATTAAAATTTAGCAACCCTCTGCTGATTGCTAGAATTATGCACAAATAACCATTCTAAATGTAATTTATTTAAAAAAATTCAAAAACTTGTTTAAGTACATATAGCTGTGTAACAATGACAGCTCGCTCTCTCTACCCTGTTCCCAAGATAAGCATTAAACTCTTGATCACAGAAACTCTTCCTAATGCTCCTGTCAGTTGGAAAGATTAAGGATTTATCAATTTACCTCTCTGGAGTAAATCTGTGCTTTTTTCTCTCACATGTTAAATGAGCCGTACATGTATTTCTTTAACTCTTATAAAACAAATGATTCAAGTATTTTGATAGGATAGGGTGATATTTTGAGATGGTTATTCAGTCTAACTGTAATATTTAGGTGTGTTTTATTAGTTCACATTTATCTATCATATTAGAACGAGAATCTCGCTGTTTTCATAGGTTTACAGTGATGCAAAGCAATTGATTGACTATTACATGCATTTTATTAAAACTGTTTAATCTTTGTTTATTCAGAAAACGAGTTCTCAAGTTAAGTTCTGGATAATATACTGTAGTAAGCTAAAATTGTTATCAGTGAGTAAGATTTTGATTTGGAATCAGTCACAAAATCTCTGATTGGTGCATCTACAGTAGTTTTCTTTGATTTTAAAGGGGTGACGTTTCAGGGTCCCTGGGCCTCCCTGATGCATTACACAATGTTCTCCTCTTCCTCTCAGACAGATTAAATCACTTGAGTTACTCGGAAATGCTCCAAGCAATGAGGCAGGATGGAGCTCGTACAAAAGAGCCTAACATGGTTTGAAAGTGCAATCCAGGGAGCGAGAAGGAGGGGACTGTGTTGATGTAACGCATCATTGTGGCGACTCTTCTGAGTTAACACCATTATCCACCCGCTGCAGAGTCCAGCTGTCTCCGTGAGCCTTCGAGGTGAGTTACCTGGGCTGACTTACCTATTGCCGACCCCCTCACCCACCCCCTCAGGATACAGTGTTTCAGCCCGGCTCCATGTCCTCCCCTCTCCACAGCACTTAGCAGTGATTAACCCCGGATTCGGCCGGCCCACCTGCCATCTGACTACCATTACAGCCCTGCTTATCTGGCTCTCCATCTTCCTACAATAGGACTGGGGCTGGGCTCACGGATTGGCCAGTTGGAGACAGCCTGCACTGCTTAATAATAAATCATTAGCTAAATACTTTTGTCCATTTGTGTCATGTTACATGTACTTGAGTTTTCTGCCTCGTCTCTGTCCATCACCCCATCTCGCCTTTTTGTAGTTCTTCTTTTTTCCACATCACTGTTCATCCTCAGCTGCTACACTTTGTCCCCCAGACTGTGTCCTTCTCATTTTTCTTTTGTCGCCTTCTGTCCTTACAGTCCTGTCTTGTATGATTGTCTCCTTACTGAAATGTGAATAATGTTTCTCAAAAGTTGATAATCTTTCTATTCATAAGCAGCCCCATAGCTAGTCGTATTCAGTCATTTGACCGAGCAAAAAAAAAAAAGAAAAAAAAAAAGTTTCTGTGCTTTTGATGAGATCTTAGCAAAAACACAGAATCAATTTTCCACCTTGGGTTAATAATTTCATTATGCTGAATGGTATAATCTAACCAGGCATGCTGCTTATCGTATTTATGCTTGTTTACTAGAATGCTTGATTTTGAATGGCACCGGCTTAATTGGCCCTTATTGTCCAATCCTGTGTCATAACTGTCCTTCTGGATGTATCGTTAATATTTATGCTTGACTGTTTGGCATCTCTGCATGATTATATGACAGAGAGTTGAGCACAT
>NW_015150793.1:763655-766805 GCF_000732505.1 Cyprinodon variegatus
TTAGAAATATTTATACTTCATAAGAACTCTAGTGCTGAACTTTCACCATGGCGTCCCCCCCCCTCTGTAGGGCACTGCTTAACATCCCCTGTACAACACAATAGTTTTTGAACATCAGCGACTTTTACCAAGTTGATGTGTTTAGAAAAAGCTGCAAAATCTTAAATATATTTATTCTGGTATCCATGGGAGAAAATAAAAACATAACAAAAAATAAATCAGTCTGATTTAGCCTTTAATTCAATGTAGAATAAATACAAAAGAAAGAAAATGGTTTTGACTAGGGCATTGTATACTTAAAGGTATAGTGGAGGATGTTCTTTTTCCAGGTGGATCATCAAAATAAGTGGTCCTCCTAATTGTCAATCATTCTGGTGATATGTTTACGTAAGGCAGTCCTATGTGCTTGTTCCCATTTCCACTTACCGGTGGTGAGTCTGACATGGTGGAAAAATTGCAAATCTTCTTTTGAAAATTAAGCTTGTATGAGTGATGCAAACAGCAACTTTTAAGCAGAGCGTGGACGAGGAGAAATGGGCTCCTGCACGTTCTCGCACGTGTTTTATAGGCGTTCCATCTCAGGAGTGGATACAGGGTTGTGCATTCTTTTAAAATGGAGGAAATTCAAAAAAAATTCTCCACGATACCTTTAACATGAAAATGAAAATTAAGTAAATAAGCTTTAGTTAGTACTTACATCCTTTACTCACTCACTCACTCACTCACTCACTCACTCACTCACTCACTCACTCACTCACTCACTCACTCACTCACTCACTCACTCACTCACTCACTCACTCAGGAAGAATTTGCCCAGGTAATTTGTCAAGGGTTCTGGCCTCTAAGTTTGAAGCAACAAAGTCAGCTTAGCTATTGATCAGTCTGGTTTAATGCAAAATATCTGAACATCAAAAAAGTAGAAATAATATTATTATATTTTATCTTCTCATTTTTTATTTAGAACTTAAATAAATAAATGTGCAGCACAGAGTTGTCCTTGGAACATCATTTTTCATTTAATCCTGTACGTTTTCACTTCTCTTTGGTACAATTTTCACAATTCACTGGGTGGGGCTTATGAAACCCTTGCTAACACTACTACTTATCAGCTGCTACTCAAAATAGGATTATTATAATAACCTAGTGGCATTAGCTGAACTTTCTCCAGAGTTGTTTAAAATGAGTATTTTGTTTTGTTCTTATTCTTCCAATAAACCATGTAGGAGTTCAAAGATTTGCTGTTATACTAACTATTTGAAAAGGTGAGAACTGCCTCAATAGCCAGAACTGGTTAAAACCTCCAGGGCCTTGATCATCAAAAGGTTTGAACGTATTAGAACATGAGCAAACTTTTTAGAACACACAGATGATCTTCATGCAAGGGTCAAAACAGTTTTGTCTGTGCCTTTGTTTTGTTTGCATTTATGAATATACTAATTATGCATATTCTAATGACCAAACCACTCAAATTTTTGGCATGGAGGATAAGAAAACAAAAAGGCATAATATCTACATAGTAATTTATCAAACCTGAAACTGATTGTGGTGCCATTTGTTGCCTCTATATTTAGTACAATCTGCCCCTACATAGAGTCACCAAGGTTACAGCCAAAAACACATAGATGAAATTGCTAGTTGGTTGAGGAAGGGAAAAGGAAAAACAACTGTGGCCTTTGTTTAAGGGAAATACAGTGCTGAGACATCAGATAACACAACCAAAGACCAGCATGAAACATATGTAAGCTTGTTGGTGAGGTCCAATCTTCTCCTCTTCTCATACTTACAGAGACATGTTAATAGTTTCACAGAAGGATGACCCATTGCATTTCATCAAGCAGATTGATAGATCCGGTAGCATCAACCACTGTAACCTCAGTTGAGGAACACGGATATTGTGAGGCTGAGCAAACAGGAACACACGTACCAGCTCTCTGTTGTGAACGTGTAGACATCTATAGCGTTTTTTGCTCCAGATCTTCTTGGTCTTTTTAAAGCAGAGCAGAGTTAATTTCCGAGGATAGTCCGCTTTATTTGGACAGGTGTGAAAGCTCATACCAGCTCTAGCGTGGATAAAAAAAAAAAAAAAAACGAACCCTGAACTTCTGAAAAATGGGTCTCTCTTTGCTTTTAAGTGAAACATGGTGTGGTTTTCTTAAAGTTAGGCTGGGGATTCTGAATAGTTGAGCCTATACTTGATGCAATATCTAGTGAGCGAAAGAGAGAAACTGACCTGTATTGAGGAAGTGACGTATGATTTCTGTACATATGTGTTGTCTAAAAATTACTTTTAAACTTATGCCATAATCTATGTCTGTGAGTCCAAGAAAAAAAGCACATCTAAGTCTCTATGTTAGCTTCCTCTCTACTGCTGAATTTGTTTTATATTCATAGAACATCATTAGCTTTAGCTCTCTGGCTCGTCTACTACTCAAATTGGGCAGCTTCTAGTGATAGAGCCCAAAGCGTGACCCTGTTGGAACTGCATGTAATGGGAGGGGGATCTGGGTGCAGACTGAAAAGGGGCCAAAACATATGTAGAACTTATTATCCTGGATTTCCCGTGTGTGAAGGCACTGTTTTATTTGCAATTTTTCATTTGTGCTTCATGGGTATGAACAATTTTTTTTTTATTTCAAAGTTTTTAATGTGCTAAACTCAGCTAAAACTGGCATCTGTTGGCAAGCTGTGAGGCTTCCACCACCGATGAGTGGTTTTCTAACTTTCCAACAAACTCATTTATCAAAAAAAGAACAGTTAGCAGAAAAATTTTAATACCGTACACTTTTGTGGGTAACATATTTTAGCTTATGACAAATCACAAACTCTGTTTTATTTACCTATTTTTTTAACCTGTTTTTAAAAGCTATTTTCTTTGCATTCTATTATTATGCAGCCTCATTTCGTGACTCCCTCCCTCCCTCACTGCTTCCAGCCGTAGCATAGCTAGCAGCTGATAGCATCTCCTCTGGAGTCTGCTGCAGGGGCCTTAGACAAAGTGCCTCCATCAGACTGCCGAGGCTCCTTGGGAACCTTAAACCAGACCCTTCCTTGGCCCCACGACCTGTCTGCCTGTATACATACATATACATATACATACATATATATATATATATATATACATACATATATATATATATATATATATATATA
>NW_015150793.1:766881-778037 GCF_000732505.1 Cyprinodon variegatus
TGTATAAATGCCTGCTTTATTTTCTGTCCTCATCTGGAAGTAGTGCACTGCATTGGTGCTGACTGTTCTCTGAGAGTGTAGCACACTTCCACAATCATGCAAAAAGCGCACACACTTCACAAGTCCTGCTTCCCTCTGCAATCTACTCTTGGCATCAGGGCACTTGGAAATGCTTGACTTTTTGACTTTCATCATAACTAAAAAGAGTGGGACCAAATGGACACAAAGGAAGAAAATGGAGGAAATTAGGAGAAGAAGAAGTGCTTTTATCAGGGGGCCCACTGCTCATAGCCTGAATCACACAAACACACACACACATATACTCATCCTGTACCTGACCCCCGTGTGACCCACATAAGTTTTCAACATTTGGAAATCCTGGCAGAAAGGCTACTCCTCCCCTTGGATTACATTTATGTGTATGCATGTTCATGCATTCCTGTTGGGCTATCACCACCATCGCTTGACGAGAATTATATAATTGCAGCCTGTGATCTTATTTTCTCCTTAAAGAGAATTTCTGACGTTTCCTTTCCTCTTTTGCACATTTTGTTTTGTCTGTCTCCCACTCGCTTTAGTGCCACTCCGCAGCACATCAGCTTTCAGCTCACTTTTACCATTGTTTCAAATTGTTTTCAGAAACATTTAAACATTACAGGTTAACTCACATCTGGGACATTGTTATTAGTCTGGACACTCAATAGTGAGCAATTGTGAGCTATTATTTTTGATCATTCTGGTTTTCTACACATTTTCTTTATTTTGCACAATTATATTTAGTATTATCTTGTATCAACGCAATCAATAGGATTTTCCTTCTTGTTTGGTTGAGGTTGTGACTTACATAATAATAAAATGAGGACCTGTAAAATGTGTTGATGCCATAAATAAATCTACTAATTAAATTTCCTACTCTGCACTGGCTATTGAGTTTGTATTTATTTAAACATCATAGTTAAGTGTAACCAAAACTTGACATCTCATCAGCTACAGTCCCCTTCATAGTCAATAGAGGGCAGAAGTGGTCCATACGGACTTGTGTGTGAGGATAAACAGAGACATGAGTCTGCTGTTGTGTGTTGAGCCCTGACAGTGTGTGCTCATCTGCCTGTCTCTATGCCTGTATGCTTGTTTATGCCTTTAATGAACCTCTGGATAACACAGATCCAGCTGCTCTGGGTGGATGTTTTTTAATGGAACAAGTTATGAAGAGAAGATTAAGAATATGTATATTTCAAAATTATATTAAAATTAAATTAAAGAAATAATAAAAAAGGTGGATATTGTTTATCTTGTTATATTATATCTGTGGAAATGACTTATAACTTTATTTTAGGGTAAATGTGGGCTGTTTTCAGTGCATACTTACACAAAACTTCACATTTTAGCAGAAGTAGACTGATAGTGAATATATACATTCCAGTCAGTGGTGTGATTTACACAAGTTAGACCAAGATGTTAAAAAGTTCCAGTTTCAGAACCGCTGCATGTTTTTTTCATGTCAGTCGTTCAGTTTAATGTATTTCATAATGGACGGGTAAAGAAATCGTTTTTGACCTTTTCAAAATCTTTGAAATGAGACAGAGGTGCTCCTCCCCCACCTGTTGCTGCTCACTACCATTCAGTTGGCAAAAATAAGGCTTATACTGTTCCCTTCCAATTGAGAAAGACAAATTTGGCTGTTTTGGTTCATTTTGGTCTTGATAAAGTAAATGTATTAGTGTCCATGCTCACCCTGAAGAAGTCGGAACATTTGAGTACTTCAGGTAGAAGGCTTCATGTATTTTAAACAGTCACATTACACCAGCAGAAATTAATCCAGAAAATATCACTGAGTTTTATTTATTCCACACTTAAAATATGCAGATTTTATTCAGCGTTTCTATTTATTCTATATGCTACTTAATTCTTGAAGGACTAGTTTTTCCTGTTCTTTAGATAAAATATTTTTTTTTTTCTTTAAAATTTCCCTGTAAATATTTATTAAATATAAAATGCAGGGATGAGGATACTCTGTCTCTCTTTAATTGCATGTCTATTTCTCTTTTAAAATGAGCATTTACAAGTTGTGCGACTCAATGCAAATTTGCCAGAGATGGCTCTTCGCTTCTCGTCTAGCACTCTTTACATCATTGCCTGTCATCATTTTGCTTCCTTTAAACCACAATAAACTGCAGTGCTCCTTCCTGCTCTCATAAATCAAATAGCATCGTATATATATGTAGGAGTTAAAACCTGCACCCAGCCCCCTCTGCTAGTGGGTTTAGTGGCTTTATTGTCACACAGTCCTTATCTCTGGTTGACACCTCTGGAAACGTCCCAGGAGAGGGACAGATTTGCTGCAGGATTAAACTAATTTACCAGATGATTGAATGTGAGTCCAAAGCCACTCTTTTGGAAAAAATGCAAAAGGGGACTGTGGTCACCCCCTCCAATAGCCATGATACATAAATGACTTGGCAGTCACACTCACGTCTGTGTGGACATATATAAACCTGGAGCCTGTTATTCCTCTGAAATTACACATGACTTCTGACTGAATTCCAGATGTATATTTTATCTAATTCTGCACAAATAAAAAAAAAAAAATCACCCTAAGTTCTACTGTTAAGGGTTTGGAGATTGCTGGTTTTAAAAGATGACAGCCTGACACCCGAGCCAGGCACCATCTCTGGATTTGCAGCATTAGCAGCAGACATGAATCACCATTGGGATACAGAGCAAGCAGATGGAGATGAGCAGGAACGGCTTTGAGACTGACAGTTAAGGAGAACGAGGCGGCTCAGCAAGACTCCACAGAGAACAAGCACATCCCCACATCTTCTGTGTTAAACTTTGCATTTTCTTCACGTACTTCATGGTCTCCCGAAAAACATGGAGAAAATATTGGGGGGGCAATTTCAGTGTGTCCAAAGACATCTGTGCCCAAGGGAATGTTTCTTAATTGGAACACATTCAAGAGAACACTTACAAGCTCCCAAGAGGTGTACAAAATATTACATTAATTAACATGCAAAACAGTCATGCTCTGCTCATGCAATCTTGTGCGCCCCCTTCGCCCCTGCAAGCAAGCAAAAAGACTGCAGTGGCAGCACAAAACAGACCAAAAAGGCAAATAAGGGTAAAGAATAGGGAGGAAATTTGCTCGAAAATTTAGCTGTAAGCCTGTCGAAGATCTTATTACATAGGCCAGAGATAGAGATCTCAGCTGGAATAATACTTAGCACATGCTGCCCTTTTAATTAAGCAGTAATATCTGCAGAGAGGAGAGGAGAGCAAAATCTCCTTGTTTCTGCCTTCAACATCCTTGCTCGCTCACTTTCATATCGCAGTTCCTCATCTATACCCTCTGCTCCTCGCTCTCCCTGTAATCTTCAATGAAAGGGTTGGGCCAAGGTGTGGAATGGGGGGGTGTAGGAAGACACACTCCTCTGTCTCTGTGAAGTTAGTGTCTTCTTCAAGGCCCTACACATGTTTCTATGTTTCTTTCTCATTGCTCCATAGATAGCCCGAGGGTTTTTTTCTCACTAAATGCATGTATGTGGATCAGCACGTTTGTGTTCACTCTCCTCTACCATCTCTGAAGCTGGCGGGAGGTGCAATGGCACTCTTTGCTGAAGCCTGGCCCCGGGCTGTGATACTCTGTGTGGGTTTAGGATAGGAACCAGTTGTCTAAACAGGCCCGTCGAGTCTGGTGGGGTCTGAATATCAGGATGGCCCACCAGGGGGTAGCTGTCACGGCGTCAACACGCCGGGCCTGATTTAGGTTTAGTCGCCAAAATGTTTTGATGTCAAACTCAACAATATTAAAGTTTTCTTTGTTTAACCTGGCACGATCACAGCAGCTTCTTCTGTTCTGGCTTTTGAAGTGCGAGAGGAGAGCTGATAGAGTTTCATAATAGGAACATAACACTGTGGCAGTAATTACTGTAGGTGAGCTGAATGCAGGCTTTATGCACTGCATCGCTGTTCTTAGGTAAAAATCCTCTAATCCTCTGAGTATGCTATTTAATCTAGTGGCTGGGTGACGCCTCTGTGCACTTCCAATTGTATGACATGCAGCACATAAAGCCTGTATTCAGATGTGTTAACCATTGCGCTGTGCTCCATACAAGTGCAAATCGAGTTAACGCTCTCTGTCTACACACCCTGCGCCTGTCATTTACCCTGCTCCTTCCAGGCTTGTTCTGTATGTCTGCACACACTCTCTGCAAACACAGGAGCTGCAAAAGGCCACATGTTAATCAGCTGTGAGTTAAACTTGCTCCAGAGAAAAGACAACAGATCAGCTCAATTAACACAAAAAAGAAAGTGGTCTCCATGCACTTACTCACACACACATTGCCTGAGCCATTGCACCTGCAGCTGAAGGGGCATTGTTCCAGGCCCACCCCCCTTACCCTTTCTCTCTCTGTCTCTGTGTGTGTGTTTCCTTTTTGGAGTAAAGCTGTTTTGTGGCTGCTCTTTTCTCTTCTCTTCGGCCTTGGCCTTTCCACAGATCACCCCTCCTTTCGCCCATTTCATCCGAGTCGCTACTTTCTTTCCAAGGTGCGGGGTGCCCCTCGCCTGCCCCAATGCAAACACAGCTGACAGAGGGCTGCTCACGTGCCGCTCCACAGGGCCCCCTCAAATCCTTCTGAGGGTGTGAGTGAGCGTGTGAGGGTTGAGGAGAGTTGTTGGAGGATCTGCGCCATTCATCCCGTTTCTCTGGATGCATTGGATGTCTGTCAATTTTCAATTGTCTGGTCGGATTGTTTGCCAAATCGCTCTATAGTGTGGCGCAGTTTTATCACCTCCCATCAGTTCCTCGTGCCTTTAAGTGTATAGAGTCTTGCAAAAGCATTCACACCCATTGAATTTTATTCCCATTTTGTCACGTTTACAACCACAAACTTTAACATTCTTAAAGATTTTATCTGATGCACTAACACGAAGTAGAGCATACTTGTGAGAGGTAGGGACAATGGATTTATTTGCAAATAAAAATCTAAAAAGTGGGGCTTACATTTGTATTAAGCCCCACTGAGTCAGTGCTCTGTGGAACCACCTTTGTTGACATGAAGCTGCAGGTCTTTAAGGAAATGCCTCTAGCTGCTGTGCACATCCACAGACACAAAAATTTGACTGTTCTTCTGTTAAATAGCTCAAGATCTGTTAAATAGGAATTTGAGGTTTTAATGTAAGATTAGATTTACATTTTTTTCTTTATAGAACTTGGACTATAGAACCTGGACTCATTGCAGTTGTGGTAGCATGTTTTGGGTCTTAACCTCAGGCTTGTATATAGCTTTTTGCTGCCTTCATCCAGAATAGATTAGGAAAAGAAACCCCTTACAATGATGCAGCCTTCATATTTCACATGCACATGTAAGTAGATTTAAGTTGTTAGTTTTAAAACACACACAACATTTTAAAATAAGATGCTCAGTTATCGTCTTTACAGATTATTCCATTTGAGCTGTGGATTTCTGCTGTTAAATTGGCTTGTTGGCTGCTTCTCTAATGAGTATTTTAGTGTGTGTTTCTTGGTCTTCAAGACTTTCTTTGTTTTCTAACATAATAATCTTCTGATTCCTGCACCAAACATCTGAATTTATATTGTGATTAAATTATACACATGGGGATGCTATTATATAAAAAGAGGTTCTAATAATTCGGTGACCTCTGCAGAGCCGTATTTAAGTATCTGACTAAAATGTGGCTGGACACAAATGCATGCCACACTTTTCAGATTTCACTTATAAAGGACTATGAAAATCATTTACTATTTTCTTTCATAAACTAATCTGTCTTTTTCTACCTCATCAAATCCCAACGTAATACTTTGAAGTTTGTGTTTTTGCCATGAAAAGCACTAAATTTCTCATCCTTTGTCAGTGAAATTGCAGCACGTCCCTTTGCTCTTTGTTCTTAATAGGATTTTTACCAAATACCTTCGAACTGAATTATGTGAAGGAGGAAAAATAACTAAATGACTTATATTCTGAATTCTTTATTGACCTGTTCGTTCTAACAAAGTATCTCCCCACCCCTTGCTAAATCACTCTGTCCTTGGCTCTAATGCCGTTTTTTGCATTGCTCTTCTTCATGACTCCCTGTCCCATTTGTCACCGCGGCTCCGTATTGCTCATTCTCACTGATCATCCTATCACAGAGCTATTTTTCATATTTCTCATATCCGCTCGCCTTATCTCTCCTCCAGTGCCGGGGCCAGACACGCAAAGCTAATACAGGCTTCCAATACGTGTGCAGAATTCAGTGACCAGAGATTAAGGCCCTATGAAATGCGTATAGATTTCATGCGTTATTCTGTGTTCACTTGTAATAGGATTGGCCTCATCCCATTTCCAATAACTCAGGAGATGACATGAAAGTAAATATTGCTGATCAATGGAGGAACTAAGCTCTATTCTGGATCTAAGATGTAATTCAACACATGAACTGGACCAATGAAACTGTAAGATTTAGCAGCATCACTTATTTAGTGACCACTTTAGAATGAAATTTCCACAGCTATTTTTTTATACACCAAGAAAGAAAAACAACAAACAAAGCATATTTGCTGAGTTTATTACTGTAGATTGTCTGCTTGGCTGTGAGCAAACAGTCGTATGCAAATACTTGTTGTCAAGGCTGTGACTGATGAACTGTAGTAACTGCTGGCGGGGGGATTTTACTGGTATTCTAACCATTCTCCCTGAGTCTTTTACTGCCCTGCTGGGCTGCTCTTTCATGAAGACCCTGCCTGACTGCATCTTTCTCCCCAGGTTAAAACAAACACAAACGCCCACCACCTTTCAGCCTCCCAGCCAGGCCTGCTCGGCCTGCCCTCCTCCTTCCTTGGCTCCAGCAGCCGCGTCCAGAGGGCAATAAACTCGTTATCTCCTCCTCTCAGATCCTAATCTGATGGTCCGCCACCCCGCACACTGCCAGGTGACCTGGGGTGGGGTAGAATGGATGGGAAGGGAGGTAGAAGTTCCCCTCTTCAACATTTACAGCTCCAAGTCCAGCTCCCTCCACTCGCCTTTTTAAATCCCTTCAGCTTTCTCTGGCTGTCAGCGGCATCTTAACCCCCACCCTCTGAAACCCTCCCTCGCTCGAGGCTCTGAAGACCCCCCCCCACCTTGTCCTTTCAGTAATTAATCCTGCTATTGATCACAGTAAAACTCCAAAGGCTGAAGGCAGACGGGTTGAGGTCCTTTTAGTCTGGTGGGTGTACGAGGTGGCACTGCTGATGAGAGTCATGGCTTACTGTACCTGAAGTGTGCAAATTTCATTTTAGTTAACCTAAACATCTGTTTTTAATTATGATAAACATATAGAAACATTTTAATACCCCTTCTCTCTAATGCTTAAATGCAGTTTAAATATACTATAGATAACAAATTGTGTGTTTAAGTTTAAGAAGAATAATCATTTTCAAAAGTTTTTAGATATAATAATCATAAATATTTGGTCCCTATTTTTATTAAATATATTTTACACAGATAATCCTAAATACAATCTACTTCAATCTAAAAAAAAAAAGGCCTTTAGAGGTTAAGTTATATAAAAAAAAAACTGTTTGTGATTTGATCTGATTGTAAATCCCGTTGATCTGAAAAGGCCTCAGAGATTTGTTAGAGTACATTAGTGAACAAAGCGCAACATTAAGACCGAAGTTCTGGAGAGTTTATAGCACAGTTAGGCTATAAAGATATATCTTAGCTTGGAACATCTCACAGAGATCAGGAAATCCAGTGTACCCTGTACGCTCTCTCTTATAGAGGAAAAGTGTTTTAAATACTTTGGTTGGTGATGATAATGTTAGTCACTAACTTACCGAAACAATCACAAAATACAGACATTATTTGTTTGTAATGGAAAATTCTGTGCGTTTGAAAGTACATTGTTTGTATTAGCTTCTTTTTAATAAACAAAATGGTCCCAGTCCTGTATGGCTTAGCTTGAACCAATTTGCAAGAAGAAAGAACATATTACATTCTATATTTGGAAAGCTGGAGAAAAATATGTTATTTAAAGACCTCAGGTGTAATTGCAGAAAAATGTGGATTTGCAAATCCTTGATTAAAATTATCTTTACCATGAATCTTTTTCCTTTTTCAAATTTCACATTTATGCACCTCTTTTTTTTTTGGATTCATCACATGAAATCCCCTTCAAACATTCAATTCTGCCATTTTAATGTGGCCAAACACTTCAGCAAGGTGCTGTGAGATTCTCCAAATTAATATAATATTTTACAGCTGAGCAAAATGAAATACTTATTTGGACATGTTACCTCATTGGTCTATGCATTAATAGTGCTTTTGACAGTTTGAACTATTCGGGCAGAATTATAGTCTATCTTCAACACTTTACAGGCCGTTTTTAGGATGCTGAGCCAAATTGCTAATTGTTTCATGTATACGGGGTCGTAGAAGGCCCTCACACATTTCAAAGTGAACTAAAACCAGACAGATTTTCTAATACTTTGGCTTACTCTGCCTTGAAATATACTAACGTTGTTTACATACCCTGATGACTTTATGTAGCTCCAAAGCATTGTAGAGACCAGCCCTTAAGCCAGACCACCTTCTGTGACAGTGATACCATACATCTGTAGAGCTAAAGATGTAAGACATTTAACTTTCCCCAAGGTAGCCTCCTTTCATGGAGCTGTGGTCTTGATGACAGCTCAGTGCGTTTTTACATCACTCTTTTTTATGCAGTCTTGTTTCATTGCTTTTTTTATGATATGCTGTAATAAATATCAACTTTTCTTTTGGTTTCTGGGTCTTAATGAAGATCAAAAATATGTCTGAGGCCTTCTATTGATTCTGAATCAATGCTGAGATTTTATCTTGGGAAAAAGTAAAAAGGGATTTGATACATAAAGATTTCTACACTTTTTAAATTTCTGCTAAATATGAAAATAAAATACATAGAAATGTGCATTATTAAGTAGTCATAATGTTTTGGGGAAGTGTGTCCTGCTTGTGCTTTGGCACATGCAAAGGGGAAATTAGAGTCTAACCCTTAGCTTTTTCATTAACAGTTCGGCGCTTCTTGACCTGAGCTGCAGCTGCTGTAGACCGGGATTCAGACTGAACATCTCTCTCTGCTTACGGACAGTTTGGATCTGCAGGTTTGTATATTTACACGCACAATCAAAGCAAAATTAAGATCTGAGTAATCCGCTTCACTGTATCATCAGTGGGAAATCTTTGAGGGGGTTTTCCATGGTGATCTATGTTTGCGAGTCAGTGCTTGTCCACGCCTGGTGACACAGTCCCCCTCTGTGCTGAGTGGAGCTGAAGCTGAGGCTGCAGCCCTGCTCCAGGTCTTTGATGTACGGAGTGAGGCAAGCTGTTTGGGTGTTTGGGCAGGAGCTGGGACAGACGGGGGCAGAGTGTGATGGAGTGATTACTCTCCTTGCTGCTCTCCTGTCTGCCCTGGCGTGAATGCCCCTCTTCATCCACCCTAAAAGGCACATTATTGGACAGAATGGAGTGGGATATCCTGGCCACTGACCCCAGAGTAGGGGTCAAGGGGAACAGGGGGGCAGATGAAAGAGAGCGTAATTATGGGCAAAAGACAAAAAGAAACCTTGTCTCCAAACAACTATTTTGGTGGGAAGGGGGGAGTCGTGGGGAAGAGGGGGACGATTGAGATCAAGACATTTCCCTAGCAAGTTATGTTCTTATCGCATCCTCGGCTCCATCATGTGAAGTTGAGGTTCTCATTGGCAGAGATGTGGCTCTTATCTGATGGTGATTGGCTGAGGCCCGCGGGCACAGGAAGTGACAGCACGGTTCCCACAGTCCCACCCCTGAGAAAGAACTAGAGAGTGTTAATATAAATCTACAGGGTTTTGTATACAGTATCCATGTCTCAACATATTAATCCTTTACCACAACTAAGATACTTAATGTTTTACTTTGCTGATGTTTTGATGAACAAAGTAAAACATTTAATTTCATTTTTTTGCTGTCTGCTGTATTAGAGCTTTGATATTTTCAATAAATATTGGAAGATATTTTCCTGGAAACCAGGAAAAGATTTTACAGGATTTATGTTAGTATAGGGTGTTAATCCTTTAGTGTGAATTATTAGGTTGAAGGTTAAACACTTGCTGAGTTGTAAAATTGAGCAAATATGTTAGAGGGTAAAACATTGAGAAGGAAAAATTAAAGACATGCTGTAGAAGCACTTTAAATTGCAAGCTGAAGAAGTGTAAAATATAAGGGTTTCAACTGTAACGTTCTATCTATCTATAACATAGCCTCTTTGTTTATAGTTTTATGTGCCCTGTTAGCTAAAGGCAAAGATTATGTCAAAGCCAAGGCTGAAATTATGATGTTTCCTACAAACGTCCGTAGAATTATTGGTATAGATTGTAGGAGCTGAAACATGCCATCTGGAAAAGGCACTCTTCAAACCTGAGACATCTGGACCAGTTTGCTCATGAGGAGTGGGCCAAAATACCTGCCGAGAGGAGCAGACCTCTCATTAATCAGTTACAGGAATTGTTTGATTGCCTAAAAAGGCTGAGAAACAAAATAGTAAAGGGTGCTACCCATCCATCCATCCATCCATCCATCCATCCATCCATCCATCCATCCATCCATCCATCCATCCATCCATCCATATTTTTGTCCAAATTTAATTTATATGATTACTGACCAATTACCAGATATTTGAAATTCATGTTAACGTTTTACGATTTATTTCTAGAGAAATTCCTAAATTTCGGACCTAAATTTTATTCCGATTTAATCTTAAAATTACATATTTACAAGTTTGTATATTTTTACTATTCTGAAGGTAAAAAAAACGTTTCAGGTCTCTGTGTATAATGTTGCGTTCACACCGTACGCAGCAGGCGCGGCAGAAGCAGCGAGTTTACATGCACAGTCAATGGTTGACGCGCGTCAAGGCGCAGCAAAAGGTCCCGCAGTGCGTTTTGAGCAGCAGGCGCAGCTCGTCTGAGCAGCTGAAGCAGCGCGTCAGCGCGTTTAAGCATCTGACACGCGTGACGCGCTGCTGCTCGAGATGGAAAAATTGAACTTTTGCTGCTGATTGTCAACCAATCAGAAGAGCTTATCTGGGAGCTGGCCGTGAGACAGACACATTGCTGATGACACAGAGCGCTGTGATCACTCCTCTGAAACAGT
>NW_015150793.1:778892-780025 GCF_000732505.1 Cyprinodon variegatus
TAAAGTTAAAAACAAGGTATAAAGTTTGTGAAAGGCAAAAATATTCCTAAAAAGCATACGGGTTCTACATATTGCGTTGTTCTTCTTACGATGGTTGTTCATTGAATGATTTACCATGCCATTTCATTTCTAGACTTAGGAAACTTAAAATGTTCTTAGAGTGTGATGTTACTGAACCTAAATGACTCAAACATCTCTCAAAACTTGTGTCTTTTGAACCGTTAAGAGGAAATCCACCAAATGCTCTGGCTACTCTTCTACTTTCTACTATCTGAGTTGAATAACTTTTCTTTAAGTATAAAATTCATTGGAAATGTTGCAAATCTAAAATACCCCTGTTTTTTTTTTGTCTTCCTGAAATGCATCAAATATAAACACTTTCAGGGCCCATATTGTTCTTTCAGTTTCACGTCTTCATGCTTCATTGGCTGCTTAGCTATCAGTTGTTACGGTTGTGTGGGTAATTCACAGAGTAAAAAGAAAACACCTCTGCTCAATCAGAGGAAGGACTTTCCCTTTTTGTTTAAAAAAAAAAATGAATACATTTCAAGGTTTCATCATGGTCTTAATTAATCCACAGTTTACTTATAATACCATATTATTGTTTATTTTTTTCTTCAATCTCATGTATTTGTGAAGTTTGTTGATTTAATTGTTTTCTTAAATTATTCATATGTATGAAGTTTCGAAATCTTACTGGACTACTGCTTTTTGCAGTAAAAATGCCCCAATAAGAGTTTTTCTTATGATCTAAATCCGCTAACTGGGATGAATTTGTCACAAATTCATGGAAGTTTAAATTGTTTTCTGAAAATGGGTTAAAAAAATATGAAACCTCCTATAAAGAGCATAAGTTAATCTAATTTGTCTGACTCACTGACCTCTGTATAACAGGCGACCTTGCAGGTATACGGTTTTTTGCAATGGTTTAAATTATCTTTTGTAGAAGCTGTATTTATTTTGCATATAACAGACCACATGCTCACATATACAATGTTTTTAACCTTTGATAATGTTTGTCTTGAAAGAGAGACTCTATTATTAGCAGAGATGGCAAAAGTACTCACTTTCCGTACTTGAGTAAAAGTACAGATACTTGTGTTAAAAAATACTCTGGTAAAAGTGGAAGTACT
>NW_015150793.1:784120-787158 GCF_000732505.1 Cyprinodon variegatus
TGGGAGCTGGCTCGGAGCTCATCTGCCTGGCTGTGTGTTTCCTGGACAGGGCCGCCTTTTACAGCTGCTTTTTGTATTTCTGCCTCTGTCGGCCCAGTCGGCCTCGGCAGATGGCCGCTCACACTGAGCCCGGTTCTGCTGGAGGTTTCATCCTGTTAAAAGGGAGTTTTTCCTCTCCACTGTTACTTCAAGCATGCTTAGTGTGAGGGTTTGCATCCGCGTCAATGAGTCGATGCAGTCAGCTGGTTTTCCTTAGATAGAAAACTTTGACTCAGTTTGACTGTATGATTTGGTTGAATTTTAAGGGGCCTTGAGATGGCAAGAGATGTGAATTTGGGCTACATAAATAAACTGAATTGAACTGAAATTGTGGCTTTAAGGGTCTTGCTCAAGGACCCAGAGTGGCAGTCGGTGGGTCTTAAACTCAGAAGCTCTGAGACCCAAGCACAATCCTCTAACCACCAGGCCACCACTCCCACTTAACCCATGCATAACGTTTAAGTTAGCAATTACACATCAAATGACTGCTGCAGGAACTGGTGCCATTTCATTTTATTACAGGAGGCAGTACATCTCCACAACAGAGTTCCTTAAGTCTAAAATTAAGGAAAATGTAAAACTATGTCCTCTTTCAAAGGTGGAGAAACTTGGCTGTGCTTTCACTGCCATTAGTTTGTATTTATGCTGAAATGTCTGAGATGCTGAGTTTACTGGACAGTAAAAGTTTTTAACAAGCCAGTAGCCAAATTTAATTATTTATACAAATTTAAAAAATGTATGTAAAAAAAAAAAACCCTTTATTGTCCTAAAATGGTAAAATTCACTTTCTGCCTTTTAACCCATCCCCGTGTGGAGCAGTGGGCTGTGTGGTGTTAAGGGTCTTTGTCTCGGGACCCAGAGTGGAGAGTTGTAACTAATTATACCAAAGAAATATGTCTCATAATATAAATTAAAATCTGTCTCAGTTTTAAACCTTGTCTTTTTATCATTTGCAAAACCATAATCTCAATGCTGCTGTTGTTATTATCCTGTTCCAGTTATTGAACTGCTGATTTCCTAAAAAAAAACAAAAACTACAGAGTTAGTATTTATGGCAAAATCCTATACAGAATGATTTTATTTGAAAAGCATTATCAAAGCACCAAACTACAATGTGATGTTACGCTTCATTTTCTTTTTACACATGGAACATCTATAAACTTTTCACGCTCACTTCAAGTGAAAAACTCTCATTCATGCCTGTTTCTTACAGCTATATGGAAACATAATAGAGCACTTATGATAGCGAATCCAATCCTCACATGATAATTACAACCTTGTGTCTGGAGACCAAAGAGAGGCGATCAACAAAAGCAGCAAAGGAGTAGCTTTTCAATAGGCAGAATAACTGATAGGTTACATTTCTCGCTTTAATTAAATAATGACGATATAAGTGTGAGGCAAATCTATTACACAGTTTTTCCTTCATCTTCATGCTCAAGTTATGTTTCCTATCATACTTGATAAGTACATGCAGTGAAAAACAATATGTTGGAACAGCGCTCTAATATAATTCCTCTTTGCTTAGATATTGTAGAGAGCTTCCACACTCTTCTAATATGAATAAAATATCAATACATGTTGAGATACAGTTTATTATCTTGTGTGCGGTTTTGGAAGTATGCTCTTCGTTCAGCTGGATCCAAGTGTGGCCAATCACAGGGAAGAGAGGACAGAAAAGTCTTTTGACCGATTCATACCACAAGGGCAACTATTTTTACCACTCTGATCTGATAGAAGAAGCGGTGAAGCCAGTTTAAAATGAGTCCCTTCTCGGTTCAGTTTCTGTTTTTATTTTCTCTGTGCGTAAGAGATGATCACTAAGATAACAGCCTAATTTGATTTCATGTCAATGTTCTTAGAAAGTAGTAATGCAATATGGGGAGGAAATAGAATAACTAAAATCTGTGCTTTTGAATTTCGTTGGGAAATTGTCCCACTTATACTTACATTCAATTCCATTTAAAAAATACTTTATTAATCCCAAAGGGAAATTAAATGTTGCATTAACTTTTGAGTTATTTTTTTAATAGGATTTGTAGGTGTTGATAAGTGTAGGCCGGAAGGATCTTCTGTATCAGTCTGTCTGGAGAAGCCTCTTACTGAAGACAGCTGTTGTTGTTTAGAAATCTTCTGAAAAAGATTCTTGTTGTTGTCCATAAGTTTGTTGACTTTATGGAGAATTCTTCTTTGTTAAATAATCTTCAGATGTTCTAGAGGAGTTCCTAGAACAGAGCCAGCCTTCTTAATTAGCTTTTGGAGCTTTTTTAAGTCATTAGCTCTAATGCTGTTACCCCAGCAGATGATGCAGAAAAGATCACACTCTCCACAACCATCTAATAGAATATATGTAACATCCTGTTGAAAATGCCAAAGGACCTAAAGTTCCTTAAGAATTACAATCTGCTATGTCCCTTCTTTTAGACTGCTACAATCCAGTTTGTTGTCCAGGTGAACACCAAGGTATTTATAATTATCAACCACCTCCACTTCTTCTCCCATCGTGTTATTAGGCTTTAATTTGATCCTGTTTCTTCTGAAATCTACAATCATCTTGCTTGTTTTGTCGACATTCAGGATCATGTTATTGTTTCCACACCATGTCATAAAGTAGTTCAGTAGCTACCTGTTCTCAACTTCTTGTTCATCTTTGATGAACCCAATGACTGCAGAGTCATTTCAGTATTTCTGCAGATGACAGGACTCTGTCTGATACTGGAAGTCAGATGTGTACAGAGTAAAAAAGAATGGAGAGAGTACCGTCCCCTGTGGCGCTCCTGTGCTGCTGACTACTTGTGCAAATTATGGAGAACCATGAATGTTTCTCCATATGTTGCACCTCATTATTGCCTTCATGGCAACCAATAACAAACTTCTTGAGTTGCTCATGTTACCACTATTCTTATCACAAATGATAAAGTTAACTTCACTGGATTTGTTAATGTTTGATAATGAATGTTTTTACAGGAGTTTTTTGAAGTACCCTTGTCAGATGGGGT
>NW_015150793.1:787603-809056 GCF_000732505.1 Cyprinodon variegatus
ATAATTACATAGGAGCGGGTCTCGCAGCCATGGAGGCAGACATCTTTGCGCTACGGCAGCGCAGAGCCAACAAACTAGCGATTGCGAGAACGCCAAAACGTCACAACGATGTAGAAAAAATAACGGGTATATTTATTATCTTAAGTTTATATGAAATTTATCCCCGACATAGACTATTGAAATACTATCTGTAAAATTATCTATGTAAAAAAACCTCATCACTTGAAAAGGTAGGTGATGCGGACGTCGTGGAAGACATTTTGTCCTGTAACGCTCGCCGTCCTGTTGGGGGGGAGAAGCGGTGGGGGGGGAGATGTTCATGTTGCTGCAGTCTGCAGTCTGACCGCTAGATGTCGCTAAAAGTTACACACTGTAGCTTTAACAGAAAGGTGGACCTGGTGAGCTGGCCAAAAAGAACAAAACGGCACAGCCGAGGGCCAACCCTATAAAGGGCCGTCGAAGCCTCTGCCGAAGCCGGACTGAGTAAAAAAAGAAAAAAGGGAAAAAACCTACATTAAAGAAAAGATCGAAAACAGGACCACCGCTCCCACCAGGCCAAAATCGGCAAACCACAAAAAATAACAAAAATTACCACATGGCAGCCTCGAGTCTCAGTTTCAGCCCGCTACCACGGGTCGAACTCAGGAGCGAGAGGAAAAGCGGCGTCTCAGCAGGGCGGAGTGGGGCGGCCTTCCACATTCTGAACGCCGGCCTATTTATAGGCGGGCCACAATGCCGCAAATTAACGTAATTAAATGTGCTTACGTCGCAACAAGAAAAAGAAATAAACAAAAGAAATAATAATGTGCCCGAAGCACATAACACCATCTAATAGAATACATGTAGCATCCTGTTGAAAATGCCAAAGGACCTAAAGTTCCTTAAGAATAACAATCTGCTATGTCCCTTCTTGTAGACTGCTACAATCCAGTTTGTTGTCCAGGTGAACACCAAGGTATTTATAATTCTCAACCACCTCCACTTCTTCTCCCATGATGTTATGAGGCTTTAATTTGTTCCTGTTTCTTCTGAAATCTACAATCATCTCCCATGTTTTGTTTACATTCAGGATCATGTTATTGTTTCCACACCATGTCACAAAGTAGTTCAGTAGCTACCTGTTCTCAACTTCTTGTTCATCTTTGATGAACCCAATGACTGCAGAGTCATTTGAGTATTTCTGCAGATGACAGGACTCTGTCTGATACTGGAAGTCAGATGTGTACAGAGTAAAAAAGAATGGAGAGAGTACCGTCCCCTGTGGCGCTCCTGTGCTGCTGACTACTTGTGCAAATTATGGAGAACCATGAATGTTTCTCCATATGTTGCACCTCATTATTGCCTTCATGGCAACCAATAACAAACTTCTTGAGTTGCTCATGTTACCACTATTCTTATCACAAATGATAAAGTTAACTTCACTGGATTTGTTAATGTTTGATAATGAATGTTTTTACAGGAGTTTTTTGAAGTACCCTTGTCAGATGGGGTGATTTTGCAGAACAAGCAGTTCCCTCCTAAACCACTGAAATAGTCCGGAAGTATTATACTGAAGACAAAAATACAAAAACACAAGAACAGAGATTATGTCTTTGGTTTGTCGGTAAAACAGCATGATTCTGCGTGTGTTTACTTCTTACAATTATCTTTTAAAACTCAAGGTTCCCCTTCCCTTCCTTCTTGCTACACTTATATTCACTTTTCCTGCTTCAGCTGCAGGTAGCATGTTTCCTTCAGAGGCCAAAGAAGCTTCTTTCTTTGGGATTAATCATCTCAGCTTTATACTGCATAAGGAGATGAAGGCAAAGAAGGGTCTCAGTTTTCAGCTTTAGGACCAAAACATTATTGCTGTAACTTACAATCTAATTAATCTCAGTTTGCAGGAAGGTTTTACCACAAACTTTAGACGCTCTCCTATCTCTCTGATGCCACCTGCGCCTACGTGCACAGAGACATGCTCTGCTGCATGCACACATTCCTCGTGCTCCTCGCCTTAAAGGAGCAGTGCCCTGTTTTTCACTGTAACTTTCAATTTGAACACTTACATAATGCACAATTTGCTAGTCCACCATTGAATGGTTAGTTTCTAATATGTTCTCAGGAGAGTTAACTGAGACACAGCATATATCCCAGTTTAATGGGCTCATTTTTTTCCCCCTTAATGTTATAGCATATTAAGTGGGTGTCTGCAAATTTCCATCTTGGTTGAAGGTGGCATTATTTAAGAAGTTGCATTTTTGCTGTTTTAATATTTAATTTCCCTTAGTTGTGTACTGTTGCTCCAATGACCAGGCGTAACTTTGTGAAGGACTGGTGAAGACATGTCCCCACCAATGATTTCTGCTTTTTCCCCTTTTCTACTGATTTACTTTAGCCAACAGTAAGTGAGGTTGGTTGCAGCTTTATGTGTTCAGAGCTTTTAGAGTCCATGTTTTTTTTTTCCTCTCTCCCTCTGCTCCCGAGTCCTGCCTATCGGTGTAACATCATCGGATCTGTCTCTTTGAGACATAATATTATCTGGAGTCGCTATTCACTGCTGTACATAGTAGCTACGCGGTTGGAGGAGAAACACACAGAAGCACTCAGTGAATTTAAGCAGCAGCTTCTTCAATATATGTTCAAGTAAAATTTAGGAGACGGGTTGTTTAAAATAATTAGAGATGCCACCGAAAAATCTGTTCCTTAGACATACAGAGCTTTTTTTACTTAAAAATGGCATTTTAAGTGTTTTCTCCTTTACCAGTTAAAAAAGGCCAGGCTTCTTAGAGGACCATGACTCCAATTTACAGGTTAAAATTAACACATATATGTATTTTTCTGACTGAACAGACAGAATCAGACTGCAGAGCTTAAAGCTATCTGCAAAGTTATTTTCCCTGACATCATTATATTACTAGACAGGTTAATAAATCTGTTTTTAAGCAGGGAGCAAAGACACAAGCAGGGACAGCTGCAGGTTTAAAGGTGAAAAAGATTTACTATGCAACCTGCAAAAAACAAAATCTCCAAGTTTAGCAGAAAGTTTACAAGAAAAAAAATACGCAATTCTATAATTAAATTTAGCACATCTTTCTTGTCTTTTGTAATTCAGCAAGACTCAAAAATAGCTGTGCGAGTCAACCCAGAAACAGGCGAGGCAGACTTCAAATTAAAATAGAAGAAACTTATAAGATTTTGTCTGTCAATATATGGGAAAAATTTCTACAGTAAATGTGATTTTGCTGCTTGGGAAATAGGATATTCACTGAATCAGCTTTAAGGGAATCAATCAATCAATCCATCAATACATCAATCAATCCATCCATCCATCCATCCACATAATAGGGATGCATGATATATTGCTGTTGGCATTGGATATTGGCTCTTTTTTAGATTGTTTTTGAGCCCTTTATACTGTAAATAATGCACTAAAAGGCATCTGTCCATCTATCTATAAATATAAGTATATTGTGGTACTCATGTGTTCTAAACAAGGAAAGCATTAAAAAAATATATGTCTCAGCTCATTTTTGGGAGAACACAAACCCTACTGAAAGTGTTCGGGTCGAGTAACTATAGGTCCATCAGCCATCACTCAAGTGTCCCCACCAACTTTCATCCCAAAGTTACACCCTTGCTCCAATGGTAACTGTATTTCTCCATTTAACTGTAGATTTCCTGTTTATCATTCAAATATATCCACACTATGAGTCTGTAATTGTCCTTTTGCTGTTTTGATCCAAAGCAGCCCTTAAAATATGACACTTACAGTTTACGATACATTTGAGCCTTGGTGGTTCCTGATGGTTCTAAAAGATTTGAGTCAGATGGTTCAGCAATGATCCTGAATAAAACCTTAAACAATAAGTTAAAGTAAAAATTTGCTCTCCCTAAAGCCCTAACAGTGGTAGTCTGTGCAATACATTTGAACACTTTGTCTATGCCAAGAGATCAACCAGCTGAGATAAAAAATCAGGAGGATGTTCAAATATTCAGACAGAATTATGACACAATTTATGCCCAATTTAGGTCTAACTTTCAAAGTTATGTAACTGGTTAGTTGATGTATGTATAACTTAACCACCATGAATAATTTTGACCCTGTGTGGATAACTGAAAAATACAAAACAACTCGTTAAACTTACCGTTTCTTTTTTTAGACACTGTAGCAACAGAGTAATGTTGGAAGTTCCACCCTGGAAAATGGACAGTTAATTTGACCGTTATGCTGATATGCGTATGTAAACTGAGCACACGCTGTCATAACTTCCTTTGACATCTCAAACAACAACTCGTGCTTTGTGCTTGTTTTTTTCCAAGAACAGCCTAAATCTGGTACAAACGATCTTAAAGCCAGAGGTGAGAGAAAGCCTTTATAAACCGGGACATAGCCGTTGGCCATGCTTGCTAAATCTTTGAAAACAGTTTCATTATCCCAATGAACAACAGTCTTTTTATGTATTTCCAAATCCTTTTTTTTGGACTTGTTAGAAAATGTATGCAAATGGGAAACAAGAGTGCCATTAATAAAGATGTGATTATTTAAGACTCTAATGGTATATTTAGTCATTTCACGGTGCACAGGTTCTGTAATCTAAATTACATTGATTAAGCAAGTTTAAGATTAAGATTCTGCAGATAGACAAGTAGACGAGCCTCACTCATTCGTATTCTTGCACTATTTGTTGACATCCCTCTTCACAGAAGCCTATTTGGCATGCATATGCGTTAGATGTACAGGGCTGTTACATTGCCAAAGACATGACAAGTTGTGCTTGAAAAAACATATAATTGTTAAAGGAATTATCAGTCAAAACATACAGGAAGCTTGGATGATGCAGTGGCATTTGTGCATTTTAGTCCAAAAGCTCAAACTTACTATAACATAATGTAATGTGCTTCCTTGTCAGATGGTCAAACACCTCTTACTTAATTCTAAAAATTCACCGGAGTTAATCTTAGTCTGTTTTTCTTGCAGGTGTAGTGAGGGGTTGAGAAGAGCTTTACAATTAATGGATTAGGAGCTGGTTTAACACTTAACTGATATAAAAGTTGCTGTGCGTGTGCTCAACTATGCTTTGACAACCATGGGTAGGTTCAACGCACTTTCTGGCCGATGGAATTGGGACCCACTCGTTGAGGAGAGGTGAGCACTCTCCACTCAATGATGGATGGAGGTCAAAAAGGTGTAGGGGCTTCTCCTGCCCACCCAGAGAATACTTTATTGGGGATAAGAGGAGTGCTGCCAGAGGCTGTGTTACCAGTTCAGGGCTCAGATTCCTGGCCAAGATTCATGATTGTCCTTTGCTGGAATGTGGTCAAGCTAAGGTAAAATGGCGCGTAAGTGTGTGTGTCTGCGTGTGTGTGTAGGGGTGTATGTGTGGGTAGAGGTGAGCTTGCATGAAAGGGCAGACATAACTCTACATTTATGAGCTCCTACACTTGTGGATGTGTTTGCTGGATCTTCTACTAAACCCAGATTGAGACCTGACACTTTAGGAGGACTTAGTGGGAGCACTAAAAGGCAGCCCAGAGCTTGTCTTGTAAAAAGCGTGAATTAGTTGAGAAGCAGAAATGAACCAGCATTAGGAAGGAACACTGGCATGAGCAGCTTTATTACTGCCAGGGATTTACGCTCCACTTTACTCCCCCACTGTCACTCGTAAAGCTAAAAGAGAGAAAAAGTAAGGGAGTGGATGATATCGGAGCACTGCCCTGCGTAATTATTAAAATGAAACAGGAAATCAGTCGGACCGTTTGGCAGTGATGACATAGCGATGCGCCATGAGCTGATGTGGTTTGATTTTTATTTTATTTCACCATTCACCCACAGCCGATCTGCCACAACACACCTGCTCTCTAATGAGACTTTTTTATTATTTGTATCGCAATAAGAAATCCAATAGAAAGGCCTAAGAATACTCTAACTGCATTATACAACCAAATGATGGCTGGATAGGTAAACCACATACAGACGTATGTAACCTTCAAAGAAAGCAACATTTCTTTTCCCATTTCATCATATTAAACTACACAGTTGAATGTTTGAGTTAGGATTGTGTGTCAAGTGGGGGAGGAGGTTTGAAGGAGGACTCAAATGCAGGCACTGAAGCAGAAGTGGTTTCTTGAAGATTTGATAACAAAAAGGGTAACAGAAGCAAAAATCCAAAACAACTAAAAACCAGGAATACTCACAACAAGAGGGCAAAGAAATGACGACAAACCAGCAGAGTGACTGAACAGGAGGAGAATATATGGGAGAGAGAAACAAAAAATCAGGCTAATTAGCAGATTGGGAGCAGGTGTGAACAGAGACAAGAAGGGAGCTAGGGAAAAGGAGACTGACACAAGAGGACAAACAAGAAATATCCAAGAACTCAAATACAGACAAAATAGCTAGAACACAAAATGAAAATAAGACCAATGAAAACTGAGAGATAAAACTTGAACAGAACCAAAACCATGACATTATGTGTGGTAGGGCAGCACAAAGTAGTGCATTATAATTAAACTAAAGGTATATAGCAGAATAAAATATTTTAAATAAAGACACATTGAAGTGCTTTATTTTTATGATGCCAAAGAAAATCCAGAACGTTTTCTTCAGTGGTGACATCAGCACTGATTTTTTTACACATGCATAGCAAATGCAAACATAGGCGCCTAAAAAAAACAGCTGCTCCCCCAAATTTAAAGTCAAGGGAACAAGTCTTTGTTTCCACTCTCCCATTGTTTGACCGAAAAGAATCTGATTACTCTCTGAACTCTATGCTCATCATCATTGTACTTTCTCAACTAGCTGAAAAACAAAACAAGAAAATAAAAATAAATTCAACATTTCTTTTCCCACCCTCAGTTACCGGGAAGGTGAATAAATCCAACTCACCTCATAAAAAGTCTCTTCAACTTAGTGGGATGTCTTTTACTGGACAGTGTACATCCATACTGAGATTCGCTAAATGGGGAAGACTGCTATTGGTTTTGAATGGATTCATGGTATTTTTTTAAAAATGTGCCTCAAATTTACATAATCATACATCTATGATTGAGAACCTTCAAAGCCATGGCCATCATCTTAACATGGCAGGCTATACATGGAGAACAGTTATCATGGAAAAAAGCCTAGAGGGTCTGAATAACTTTAAAGATGCTATAAAGGTCCACAGCTCAAGTGGGAGCCTCTTGACATTACCACTATTAGTTTATTATTAGTTATGTAATTTATATATAGCCTGTTCATATGACTAGATTTGACTAAAATCTTTTAGGATCAAGCTTTATTTAACAACAAGCAGCACTGCATATCTTCATCTCTACGAATAAACACGGTGGTGGCAGCATCATAGCATGTGAACGCCTTTCTCCAACTACAACAAAGACAATGGTCAAAGTTTGATGGAGAACGTAAAGAGCCAGAAAAACTGTTAACTGAGACAGGAAGAGATTAAAGACCCGGCCTTAGTTTACCTTCCAGCTGTATGATGGCTGCAAACAACCAACCAGACCTACAATAAACATCAAATCCTCTTGATATGTGACTGGAAAACTCTGAAAGAACTTAAAACGATAGATACAAATGATCCAGTCTCACTTAGTTTGTGCCATTTTCGAAAGAAGAATACCCATAAAAGGATGCTTCCCCTTCACAGCTTTGCACATATTTGTGGTGATCCATCAAATAGAAATCCCACTAAAACACAATAAGGTTTGCAGTTGTAAGATGACAAAATGGGAGTAAAGGCAATGGGTGTGAAAATTTATCTAGAAACTGTAAACAATTTTGGCGTCTCTTAAACAACGTGTACATACTCATGACTGTAAGATCTTCAGGGAATATATCCTCAGGTGATCTCTCTGCGTTAAAAGAAATGCTTTGACAACTTTAGGAGGAATTTGAAGAACTGTCCTGAGGAGTGTTTCTGAGAAACCAGATAAGATAAACCGATGGCAGAGCTCAATGAGGCATTCAGGGAGATCGACCCTTATGATAAACAACTAGATAAGGGGAGGAAAGAGGTGATAGATAGTATAGGTATGTGTAAGGTAGTCAGATTTGCCAGATGCAGTTGGCAGGTTTTGTGTACAAGATTCTTGTTAGATTGTGCTATCTATGTGAGCAAGATAGATACAAAGTGGTGGTAAGAATCACTCCTGAGCTGAGCTTAAGCTTGTTTAAGGGGCCTTCCGCTGTGGTGCAACCATCCTTGGCTTTGTGGGCCCCCTCTCTTGGACTGCGTTGTAAGATCACATTGATCTGGCCTGACAAGGCGTTGAGTCTTATCCCTGCAGCGTGAGCTTAGGGGTTGACGCCACCGGCTGAGGAGGATAGCAGCAGCGGATAAGATGAGGGAGAGGAGAAGATGCTCTGCTTCATCGGCCGCATTAAGAGATGGGAGAAATCTAAAGTGTAAAATCGGCCTCTTTTCGTGATCAGTTGGGATTTAGCACTAGTTTGTGGCAGTTGGAGCTGGTGCTGAGTTTTCTCTCCTGACAGGGTAATCGCCCAGAGGCTTAGCGCCACAGGAAGAACAATACCTCAGACTTTCTCTCATCTCATCTCACGGATGATCTGGACAAAATACACGTCCGCATCGACCATATCTGTCGGAGAAAAGCAGCCAGGAAGAGACAGGAGAGTGACACGTTGAGGCCAGAAAAAAGCTTAAAAGTCCAGCATACTGTCAGTGATGTGCAGGAATAAAGGGATGTTTGTGGTTTGTTGTGTATTTACATCTCCCTCACGTCGGCATATGTTATATCTCTTTTTTCCAAAAGCTGTTTGAGCACACACAGCGTTATTAGATTATATAGCTGCATGCAATTTAGTCATTCATGTCAGAGTGTTTTCAGGGTACAGGCATCCAGATAACTGTCTCTTAAATGTATGTAAGGCAAATGCAAGAAATATTATGGGGAGGGTCAATGCTAATCTTGCTGTGATTTTGGTGTCTAGAATCCCTCCTGTTCCCATTAAAGTTGTCCCAAATAAAGCTGTATCTCTGACACATGCAAATGAATCAAAGCGGCAGGAAAAAAAAAAAAAAAAAAATAAAGATCAAAAGATGTGAAAGGCTGCTATTACAGTAATCTACCTTAGCGGAGATGAGAGGCTTTTATCTGGCCTAAATTAACTGGCTGATCTGCAGTCCGTCATCAACCGGCAGATCAGAAAGCGTCAGGTAGTGCGGAGCAGCACTAATGTGTTTCCAACATAAAACACAAAAAAAACAGCCAGTATTCTGCTTTTATCAGCTCTCACTTATGCCAAGTAAACACATTTAAAATCTTTATATCTATGGGCAGCTCTTTGTGATGTGTTGCGCATGGTCTAAAACGCTGCCCAGAGGGGTTGTCAAACAGAACCACAGAAGTGCTGAAGCTGTTAAAATCAAAAGGAACAAAAAGATCTTAGAATAAACTGTTTAAGCACTGTTTGAGCTCTGGGCAAATGCCATACTGGTATCAATGGTGTGCCAAACATTAGACTTAGTTACACGACCACAGCATTTATCTTTAAAAGTGTTTGCTCTATTTAGATTTCTGTCATATCAGACCCACAGGCTTTGTGGAATGTATGCTTGTTTTGTTCGAAAATGCAAACTCAAAGAAAATGTTAATCATGAAGTGGAATTAAAAGATACATGTGGCATCCATTTCTATTCAGTCCTCATTACGTTAATACTGCTAAATTAATTATCACAGACTTAAAGCTTATCTCAACAGATGAATTGTTAAAAAAATCTGAAAAACACAAGCAATAATGACAATGAAAGTGTGTAAATAACTCAAATACCATTCTGATATCAAATAGCTAATAATAAATAGCTAAAAAAAATTTAAATCAACCCTTTATATAGAGGTATTATCTTCAATGCTATGCCTGCCTTATTTCCTATTAAACAAACGTATTTGTCAAATGAAAACCTTTAAAAATGTAAAGATTCTATGAGTGTGAATACTTTGTTGGATTACCTGTGCCAAGGTGTGATTGGCTCTCCCACAGAAGGTAGCAAATATTTCATTCACCTAAATAAATGCCATGCTCTCCCCAACATGCATCCAGTCCTGTGTTTGTTAATTGATCAGATGATGACTCACAACTACATCTAACCATGTCTGTCTCCTCTCCTGCTACCCTTCCAGCATCTGCACTTTCAAAAAACGTTTTAAGCAAAGATATAGCTGGTAGACTTTAGTTTTTTTTAGTTTTAAATGTAACTCAGTATTGATAATTTCACAGTTTTTTGTTGTTGTTTTTTTTGATTGAGAGATGCTTTTTTAAAAACTTTTTTTTTTTTATTAATCTGGATCTGCACTGTGTGAGAACCCTCTAACACCTAGAACAGAGGTCTTCTACAGGGGGTCCGCAACCCCTAGGGGGTCCATGGAGGTACTGCATGAGAAGTTTTGGTTGATTAGACTTTTATTTTATATTCCCCCTGCAATTTTTTCCACTAATTGAAATGTCTTTGAATCCACATTAACATGAATTCAACAGACTGTAGTAAACAGATAAATGGAGGCAGAAGATGTCTTTCAGTCATCAAAGCACACATTCAGCAACACACAGAGGCTCTTTCAAACTGGGGACCGTTTCATTCAAAACACCTGTCCCATCATCAAGGAATGAGAATCAGAAATACTTGAATAATCCCAGGGCCAAATTACTTTCATTACATGACTCTATCTGTAATATAGTGACTATAGGACGAGTTTTATATAACACAATTTCATACAATATAGGGAATTATTGGGTCCCCGCTCCATCTCACTCAGTTTGGGGGTCCTTGGCCTGGGAAACGTTGAAGACCCCTGACCTAGAACATCGTAATAGCAGTGGACAATAAACTCAACAATAACTACTTTGTGATTCAATAGAGTACTTCGCACTATATATATATATATATATATAACGTGACAGGTAGGAGAAAAAGATAAAAATTTACAAAAGGACTCTGCCCTCCCCAAGTATTTATTTGCAATGTTTCAGTACTAGACCTTCATCAGGCAAACTTGCCGAATGCAGTAGTCCTTTTGCAAACAATAACTACTGGTGCAGCAGTAAAGATTTGACCTATATACTGAGGAGGCCTTAGTCCTTAATGCAACCATTGCAGGTACCAGATCTGCTGTGGTGGTCAGATCAGCTCAGGGGCCTATGCTACACTGTACACCTTTTTAAAGAATCAAGCTTCTCAGAAGTTGCTAATTTATCCTTACTGATCTGTGCCATCTAATATGGTGGCACAAAACCACTTTCTTTACTTATTTTTAATTCAATTCATTTTATTTATATAGTGCCAGTTCACAAAACATGTCATCTCAAAGCTCTTGACAAAGAAAATTCAATCAAAACATTCAGTCAGATTGGCAAAAATCAAAAAAGATTGTTGACTTGCAGGTCACACACCTCCCAGATGGGCTTGCAGCAATGATTTTCATTTGCATTTAGTCTTGACTTAAGAAATCCCTCTCAGCAATCATGCATGCAACAATAGCTAAGAGGAAAAACTCCATTTTAACAGAAAGAAATGTGCAGGCAAATCCAGGCTTATTGTGAGCGAGCATCTTCCGAGGCTGACTGGGGTTCAAGGAGAGAGAAGCATACAAAAAGAAGCAGGAGGACAACATGAATATATAACAAAAATGACTTTCTGGGAGATATTAAATAAAGAAAACTACAGCTATTCTACTAATAGAAATTGGATATTTATTTTTATGAAGGTAATTGCCATGCAGCTCAATTATGGTAATTGACCTTACCTTCACTGCAAGCTGAACAATGCTAACTGGTTAGCAAGTAAGCCCAGCTAGCCAGAGATCTACACAGGTGTGCCTTTGGTACCACATCCTCACAGTTCTTTAGTTAACAAAAAATACTACATCAACTAACTCATTCATCAAGTAAAACTTTCTTGGTCCCTAGACACACTGACACTGCAGGTGACCATTGTGCTCTTAACTTGGCACACAGATGCCACATTTTGTTATTAGTCATCCAACCAATGTTTTACAACACTATGCTAACGTTTAGTCAATCATATAAGGTGATTTCATTTGGCCCTAAGCAGATCTGGTGTCTACGCTATCATGCATTCCAGTCCCGCTCTTTTGAGCTTTGCAGCGTGCCTCCCCCCTTAATTCTTAAAAAAATATTTTCTATCAGCCTACTTTCAAATAAAGGCCGCTTTTGTGCAAAAAACAAAAAACAAAAGAAAAAACCAATCAATTCCGTCCCTTCAAGTTAAGACGGCTGATATATCAGGCATCAATGAAGCCGCCTCTGTATGATTCCAACTTTTCTTTGTTTGGAATGACTCAATATACTCAAATTTCAGTCTGCTTGTCAACTGTTTCATTTGAGCAGGGTGGCAATTGACAATTATGCAGATTAGCTGTAGATGCCACATACTGGCTTTTAGGACAGGCAGTAGGTAATATCCTTACTGTCTGGTTAGCAAGAGTGGAGAGTTTAGTTACCAAGATCATCAGAAACATATCTTTGCACAACCCATGTCAAGTTCATTGCAGTTTTTAATAGTTTAATAATTATATGTGGCAATACTGTTTCTATTGTGGGATACCATACCATACACTATATTTTCCCAAACATTTTAGATTCTGAAACATGAAACAGTACAAGAATGAAATCATGACTCATGAATTACAAGCAGTTTTAAAAACTATTAACCATGGGTAAAATAGTACCGTATTTTCACGACTATAAGGCGCATATAAACGTCTTTTTTTCCCTCAAAATGTGCGGTGCGCCCTATAGTGCGGTGCGCCCTATGTGTGTTGTTAATGCGGATGTTGTTGAGACCACCATGAGAATGTTAAAGGGGGAAGTGTGGGCGTGGATTGTGTATAAAAGAACAGGTATGTGCTTTATGCAGAACTCCGCATCTCCTCATTGGTGCAAAAGTGGGTCTGACGCGCGTTGGGCGGAGCTACTCTATCCTTTCTTTGCCTTGCAGCTATATTTGCTGTGATCAGTGGGAATAAAGTAGTTTTAATATGTTTTTAAGTGACAAAAACCAACAGAAAAACGAAACAACGCAAGCAAGTCAACCAAAATAAAAACCCAACCTCCAACAAAAATTCCGGCCGAACCCCCCAAAACCCCAAAAAACAACCGGGCACCGGCAAGAAGAATCCCATTCAACAGCAGCCTCTGACCGGGTCACCTCCTCGCAGTTCACCGCGGCAGCAGGTAGGTGTTTTTCATCTAAATAATCTAAACTGCAGGCACCAGGATAATAAACACGAACATACTCTGCCGGCAGATTTCTGCATTTTAAGTTAATTTATGCGTCAATAAACTGTTTCAGAGGAGTGATCACAGCACTCTGTGTCATCGGCGATGTGTCTGTCTCACGGCCAGCTCCCAGGTTTGATTAATACTTTGTAATAAATACATGAATAAAGCACAATCATACTCAGTTTTGTTCCTGCTCTATTTTTAAAAATGCAGTAGGTATTTAAACGTAGTAGAGGACATGTACCTGTATATAAAACCCGCTCCCTATAGTCCGGTGCGCCTTATATGTGTATTAAATACAGTAATGGCACACATAACTGAGACTGCGCCTTTTAGTATGGTGCGCCTTATGGTCGTGAAAATACGGTAATACAAATTGCATAACTTATCATATTCTTACTTATTTTTCTTTATTTTGTATTTCTAAATGATATTTCTATATCTTTGAATATGTACGCATATATGTATGCCTCATTATTATCATTTGTGTTGCTTTGTTTAATTTTTGTAGAGGAACTGAAGACCCTTTGTTAATCTGTAGGGACACAACCCCAATTTTGGCAATAACTTACGCTATAAAAATAACGAACCCTGAACTTCCAGGCAGCAGTGCAACCTCGCCAAAAGGGTGGTTCCTTACATAATATTACATTCTATCAAAACATTTTCCAGGTTTTCTCTATTTCTGTTCATAAATGGAGTTTCGAATGTTAACATAAGTTATGACAGTCCCCTCCTTTCTTTTTTGTATGTCCAGGTGTTGAGCTTCACTGGCTGTCTAAATCTGTTAAGTACCGTCTCACTCCTCCATGTCTTGGACTGTGATAAGGGGCAGAGTTTCCCGTCTCTACCCCACACATACAGTCTCATGTAACCGAGCCATTACTTTGCATCGCAAAGGTTTATTTTACCTGATAAGCAGACTGTGGAACCATTCACTTGGCTGTAAGTCTTCAGGAGCTGTAGTTATTTGGGTTTAAGTTAATCTAAGGAATGGAAACAATTTTTACAGTGGCCTGTTGCTTTTAGCAACTTGTTATTTGTCTTGTCAGGCTCGGAGGAAAGCACCCTATTGTTACCATAAAAACAATTAAAGGTAATTATATGGTCGTAAAATGCTGCTTAAGCCAAAGGGCCAGAGATGGAGGGAGTCGGGGTTTTTTTTCTTTCATAAATCATTGACGCACACATCGGCACACATCAACAGTCTTGCAACACATCTGTGTCTGCACTGACAGACTCATAAAGTAGCCCCAGGGCACGACCTCTACCCTAAAGAAGCTGCTAATATGCCCAAATGACTGCTCAATAACCTGAAAACATCAAGTGACTGACCACATAGCAATTATGACATCTGCTTCTATCTAATTAGCACCACAAATGGCCACAAGAGCTCCAGTGAGTATGAGTCCATTTTTGCTGCTTTTTAATTTACTCCTGTGTCTTCATTTCTAGCTTTATTTCTATCAAATCTTTGCTTTATGCATAAGTGTTTGTGCGTGGGTGTGTTAGTGTGTATGTGTGTGTGTGCTACCTGCCCTTTTTAGCTGGAAACTGTCACTGTCTCTGTCTAATCAGATTGGGAGAACACCAGGGGCTAATGCAGCCTGCTGCCATCGAGTCGTCCATTTAAAGCAGCACTGATCTGATTGCCAGACTTTATTGGAAAATGGAGCAAACAGGGGCAGGACCGAAATCCACTCCACCACCCCCTACCCGCATCCCCTGCGCTCTTTTCAGTGAGCAGACATTGGGAAGCGCTTTTACCTAGTTACCACCCTTATCAGTCCCAGTGAGTTTGGGGTCACTTTGGGCTAGGACCTAAAGGGAAATGTTAAATGTAATTTCATTGACAGGAAATGGGACTTTGGATGCGATTAGATTACTTGTTGGACAGGTAGGGTGGGAGAGTAGTGATGCTTTAGAGTTTGTTTTGCAAACGCATGACCCACTTAACATCAACTTATCAGCTCAATAAGACTGCATCCGCTTTACAGAATCGTTCGGTGTTTACTTTCTCCGGGTAAACTAGAAAAGTCTCTGCTGTCTTGCTGTCCCTCCACACAGTTCTTCATAAAACACTCTCATTCAGAAAACATGATTGGCTGGATATTAAAGTATTCGTACTGAACAAAATGGCGCTCCCACTGAATGCAGAACCGTGTGCACTGACCCCTCATGCCCACCTCCATTCTTTTCTATGACTTTCATGGCCCCCCGTTGCCTCCCCTCTCCTGCTTGCGGCCACCTCTTTCCCAGTTTTCTGTCGCTCTCTGATCTTATCTGCACCTCCTCTGATTTCATTTGTCCATTGCCAGCTAATCAGAGTCCAACATCTGGATGGTTCCCATGACAACTGGCAGGACCAAATATTCCAGGCCTTAAAAGGTGGGTTTAGGTCTCCTGATGCAATGAAAAATTCCCTAAGATTGACAGCTGTGATGGAGAGAGGAGAACAGAGGCCTGAATGGCACCACGTTGCCACTGTGGGCTTTTTTCTTTTTTCACGTTTGCTTTAGGTGTCTGTGTGTGGATGTGGGTGTGTATGTATTGGCTCATTTCCCCTGAGTGGGCTGCCCATCCAGTGGACCCAGTGGGAAAGGGTGGAGTGTAGGGCTGTTTGTTGTTGTGTGTATGCATGAGGTAGAAAAAAGTGCAGGATTCTAGATGGATCTATTTTCTAACTGTACCAAAGGGCTCCAGGCAGCCACAACACTGGCTACAGCTTATAAATACTTCCATACACACAATAGTGTTTTTTTTCCAATAGTGGGAGAAAGGAAGTGCACCGAGCACAGTATAGACCTCTGTCGCCTCAGTGTTGTGGCACTAAAAGCATTACAGCATTTCAAACATCACATTTTAACCCATTTACGATCTTAACTGCTGCAGACATGGATTACTTCAGTGTTCTGGTTCAGTTTTACTCTTTATTCACGGAACAGATACAGGGCCTTGTCACGTTTATGTATTTTATTAGGATTTTATGAGAGACCCGGTGCTGTGCCAGTTCATCTCAAATTACAAATACTACCCATGGTAAAATTGTGTGGGTTTATGCATAAATTCACTGTGTAAGTATCTTAGAGGTCACAGGTGGAACTGTAAATTTTCTGAAACACATTTCAATAGAAATATATGGGTATGACATTTATAAATAGGCCTATGAATCATATCACTGCCTATGATTCATCTTTGCTCTGGTAGGTGGCTGTCAATTACATTTTTTGTTGAACAGTTACACTTAAAAACATTCATTAAAACAATAATTCTAAGTGCGGTCAATTTTATCCACCTAAGTGCCATCAAATTAGAGCAGATGCTCCAAATTGTTATTGCACAAATACAACCATACAATAGTGGTATTAAAATATTAAAATATTTAAAAAAAAGTCTGAGAACTGAAGTTGTCTAACCAAAGTGCTCTCTCATGACACATTTTCTGAAGATTCTACAGCTGTAAAGTCAAAATAAATTCAGGTCATCTTTATTTAATTCTTGTCCACAACGATGTTCCTCTTTATCTGTTTAAGCATTAAATTGCCAAAAATATTATATATGCAAATATAATGCACCTCTGCAGCTATGTCAGCTCTTAGGTAATGGAGGAAGGTCATGGAGCAAAAACTGAGTCTCTGTCTGCTCTGTTTTCTCTCTAAATGCTGCAAAAACCAAGCCAAAAAAACACAATTAATGTAGCCAGACAGTTTAAGGGTTAGGTGTGAAGCGAAGCCAAAGCCACAGATTAATGTTCATAAAAAGGGGATAGGCATTATGCCTAAATTACCAGTATATGTCCTATCAAAGCTGAGCTGTATCCACTGCCACGCTAGGCAGACTGAGCAACTGAGCAACCTCTGACTCTCTCTCTACTCGTTAGGTACATCAAGATGCAAAGGTTTCTCTATGTTAATAACTTAAAAATGTAACAGGATTCAGGTCAAAACTTATCAAAAATATTAATTGCATTATTGGTTGTGCAAAACACATAATCCCAAACAAAGTACCACATACTGTGGAGTAGAACAGTTATATAAGAAGACTCCTGTGTTTTTCTGGAGAATCTAGAGATCCACGACTCAGGTGGGAGAACGGAATGATTGTAAGTGATGCTGTCCACTAATATCATCTTTATCGAACCTGGCAAGAAGAAAAATTGTAGGGGACAAGTTTCGAAGGTTCTCCAATGAGGAGAAACTGAAATCTATCTGATTGGATAACAAACACTGTCCCCCTGAGCACTAAATCCTAACAAAAGAACACACAGGTGGAAGTTTTATGCCGTAGCGATGCTTATAGCAGGGATAGAATAGCTGGTGAGAGTTGTTTGGGCTAAATAGGAGGTGAAAGTACATAAAATGGCAATCACCCTGTCAAAGCCCAGACTTAAATAAAAAAAAAACTGTGGCAACCCCTAAAAATTTATGGGCTTGAGTTAGTTCAGGAATGACCAAAGGTAAGCAAAGCTGATAGATGCATATTCAAGAGATGATGCTGTAAAGGAGGTTCTACAAGGTAAAGATTCTGGTGGGCCAAATACAAATGCACTTATGTTTTAGAAGTATGTGTAATGCTGTGTTTCGTTATCATAGCAAAAATAGGAGAGCCATCAAAGTTTTTTGTTGTGCAGTGCCAAAATGTGAGAAATCTTAGGTGGCTTGGACACTTTTGCAAGGTGCTGCATGATCACATTTGATTTATTGGTGAATTCACTGATCACTTCACCTGTTAATTACTGTCCCTCCTCTTTCCCCTTCCCTCCCCTTAAGCAGAGCATCCTCCCCTGGCCTGCCTTTCTTCTTGCATTCATTGACCAGCGTCCATTAATGCTGGATTCCCCAGGGCAAGTGGAAACCTCATTTAGCCCAGCCTGTTCAGCCAAGACGGGAAGCGCCAGACCCCATGCGCCCTAACTGGATTAGGAACCGACCGACGGATGGGCCTCGGGATAGAGCTCCCTGGTCCAACCACAAGTCTCCAATAAACTGTAGCAAAAGTGAGTAAGATGAGAGACAGGGATATAAGCAGATATAAATAGTCATTCATTTTTTTTTTCCTTTTCATTACCTGGGCCCTCATGTAAAAAGGGTGTGTATGACTGCAGTCATAATGCTATGGCTCCTAAACCACATTTAGGGGAAGAATTTTTTAATTTGGGGCTGAGGAAGATCCTTATGGCAGACATGGAAAGGCTGAATACTAGAATTTATTTTATAAAGTTCATCTTGAGCTTTAAATTTAATTAGAGTATTTTTAAGCACTTTCTGTCTAACCAATGTTGATTTTCATCTTTTAATCTTACAGCTGGATCAAATTCTGTGATGATGTGGGTGGCAGTCTGTAACATAGTTGAAGGACTTGGCTGGATAGACTGAGTAATATAAAAAAAAAGTGGAGGAATTTGTTGCAACTTTGATTTTACTTTCAACTACCAATGACAAGATGCATCTATGAACTACAGGCTAAAAATGGAACCAAACGACCCACTCACAACTAATGCATACATAGCTGACTTCACAAGAATACGGTTAGGCTACTCATGTTAGCACTGGCTAGTGCACGGCTCGACTATCAGAATCACAATCTATCATGGTCCGTTGGCCCAGACAGAAATAGGAACACAGCATAGCAATCTATCCTATGCTTCCAAATTAACTAAATTCATCTGGACATAATCAGAAATAAAACCCTCCATCAAATAAACCTGTCGGTATAAACAGCCAGAGAACTGACACTGATTAATGTTAATTTGTCTGAAAAGGGGTATGAAGAATAAAGATTATTATTCATACCCCCTCTCCCTCTAATTGCACTTAAAGTAGAGTATCCTTCCTGTTAAACTTCTATGTTTTTTATATTCACACACAAAAAAATATATATATATACACAATTATAGACATACACGCACACACACACACATATATATATATATATATATATATATAGAAATGAATATTTTCTTGTGTTATTTAAAGTCTACATGTATACTAATATTGCACAACGATGAAATCCTCGTATGATCTAAGTCCAACCCCTCCTAGGCGCTCCGCTCTGCAACAGGCAGGATGTATTTTAAACAGCCTTTACACTGCACTTTAAGTAGGGCAGAGTCAGAGGCGATTTCTCATTGTAATAATAATAGGAAGGCTAAACCTCCCCTCTAGATTTAGTGAAATAATAGGCCAAATATGCATTGTTAAACTTCACAAATTAAGTTTTAAATGCGCTCTTAAATGCGTTTGATTTCATGAAAATTTTGTCCATTAATCAGTTTTTTATTCCACTCTCCAACACATTCTCCCCTCAGCCTTGGAGCAGCCTGTCAGCTTCTATACGAAATCCACTTTGAGGCTTGAGCCTCTAGGCACTGCAGCAACCAGAGAGAAAGCAGGTTCCTGATTGGATAACACGCAAAAATCAGTAATAAGCAATAAGCAGCAGCAAGAAGCGATTATTCGCTTAGAACAAACTTTTGTCATGGTTGGAGTTTAGCATTTTAGAGTGCTTTACAAGAGTTTAAACATTTTTCAATGCAATGCATTACATTTTGATTTAATTACACCATTGAGAGAAGTCCCATTAGTGGGAGTAGTGCTGTCATGGTAACATATCTGAACTTTAGAGACTCGAGTTAAGCCACTGGTGCATTGACAGCAAACTTATTATTATTTTACAAGGAAACTACAGAAATTAGTTTTCCAAAGCATACTACAAATATGTTATAGATGACAGCATTGATCCACTTGACTAAAGTTCTTAAAAATCATTTCATTTTTGAGTCAGGTGTCTTTTGATCTACATAAGTCATGGAGAGGGTTTTTTTGTGTTGCATCATAAGGGTTTCATATTGAATAGGCAGGGCTACCGATTACATCAGACCTGTGTGGATGTGGTGTGATGATAGTACTAAGTCTGCTATTAATGTGTTATTTGAATTCATTATTGGGTATTTTAGTAATATGACAACAGCTGAGTTACAGCCGCTTGGATAAGAAAAGGACAAATATCCCTAAACATATATGTATTTTCTAAAAAAAAAAAAAAAACATAGATTTCGGTCCTTTTAATTTAGGTTTAGCTGATGTTTTTGAGTAATAATGACACTAACACTAATAAGGGTTTATGCCCTTAACCTTATATTGTCATGTTTGTAGGTCTTTTTGATGAAGAAATCAATGAAATCAATCTTCCTGTGTCAAACAATATGAAGCATTTTTACTAAGAAAAAGATTGCCTGATATCAAAAATCAAAAGATTTTACTTGAATGCTAATTTATGGATTTTAATCTTCCTTACTTTTCTTATCATACATATTTACACAGAAAAGTCAGTGGTGACGCACTCCCTATTTCCTTGGGTAAACAGTCATCGGCTTTAGTCTAACAAAAACCCTATTGATGCAACGGGGAAGTCATTTTCTTTTTATTTATTATTATCTTTTTACTTTTGAACTGTTTTATGACAGCAAAGGTTTACTACAAAGTTTTATTTTCAAACCACCAGGACCAGCTAATAACGAAGGAGCTGGCTGCGATATCCACTGTAGATATGAGGAATAACTCTCTGTAACCTTTTAATAGAACATCATTTGAAATCTCAAACTGTATTTTTAAAGTAAACATTTGGTCTTTTTTTTTTAATGATTTTACCCAGGCTTGAGCTCAAACTGCAGATTCATGTCAGCATTTAAATGTGACTCTTATCATTACATAAATGTATAGTTAGGTAGAATTAAAATCTTCACATCACATAGTGTCAAATATAGATGAACATTCGTTTTATTTTTAAAAGATATATGCCATACTCTCCTTGCAGTTATCTATTACAGGCAGACATTTATTCTAAGGTGTTGGAATACATATTTGAAGGATTTCTTCTATAAACTGGCTCTCCTTCTGAGCTCTCCTTCCTCCTCCTCTTCTTCTCCGTTTATCTGGCTCAGTCTTGTGACACACTTTAGGACTGTTCACTTATGATTTACATGTCTTCTGTAAACAAGCAGACAAAGATCGCTTAACTCCCCAACACAGACCCTAACGCTGTTATCTTTCTGTTAGATATTTTTCACATGGGACATTAATGTCTTTTATAACTCAGAAAGAAATGTGGTTTGTTTTCATCCGGAGTGATTCATTTGTTATTGTTCTTAGTCATCTGTAGCCGTCTTTTGCATGCATTATGAAAGCTGTTTAAACCCAAAGTAGGTTTTTGTG
>NW_015150793.1:809687-840985 GCF_000732505.1 Cyprinodon variegatus
CGATAATATCGTATCGTGATAATATCGATAATATCGTATCGTGACCCAAGTATCGCAACAATCGTAACACTCATGCCAATACTCACCTCTAGAACCAATGTGATTCCTCTAGATATTTCTTCCGTGGTTTCAAAAGGTTGGAGATGGATATGGTACCTCAGTATATATCCATTATAAGCCAATATTATCAGATATCAATATTGGCCCAAATTTTCTAAACATACTTGCAAATCAACATTAAAATAACTGATCAGAATCAATGTTTCCTGATAGTCTAGCTTTTCATCCAACATGATCCTCAAATCTCTTTTCCAAAATAAGCTTCTTCCAAGCTTTAACATGGTCAAACAGACATTATAGTTCCACAATATATGTATTATATAACATGAGCTGATTTGCACTCCTGATCACAGGGCTCAAACATGCTTAATACTCCAAAATAAAGATATCAAAAAGTGTTTAATATGCTTAGCTTCTGATGTTAAAGAACTTAACACACTGAAATGTCCAAAACAAAAATGTAGAAGCCAAAAACACAACCCTCGACCGCATGAAGCCTCAGCATTCAGTCGTGGGGGTTTACTCATTGTTACCAAGCACTATTGGTCAATTTGAGTCATTTCAAAAGAACACACTATTGCACAGCAAAATCAACACAAGCCATGCCAACAGCAGAGTAGCCATACAAGCAGTGCCGTTAGAAGTAATACTCCAGGGACTCCAGGGCTCAGAGAAGCTGTGGGTGGGGGCGAAAATTGGTAAATTAGATCAAATGAATAGGTAATAAAAGAAAGAGAGGAAGCCATTTAGTAACAGGAGAGTTGTATAGATCCATTACAGTGTCATTTTAATTAAGAGGGACAAACAGAGTGTCTAGGAGGAGTATTGGAGGGTGGGAATGGAAACCACGCCCCGCTGGGATCAATAAGTCTCTATTCACATCAGCCTGTGGCGGAGCTGTCCAGCTGTCTCAGTACTGAGCCTCAGTAGGACTCAGACGTCAGGGAGTTGTTAAATCATTAAGAGAAATGGGATGCTGATATTTAATACACATTGCCGGCTGCTCACTGGAGGATTCGAATGTGAGACACTTGTTGAAAGCAGCAAAAAGCAGCAAAAAGGTGTTCGGGTAGAAAAAGACAGAAGAAGCAGCAGAGGGAGATAATGCGATCAAAATGACGAGACAAGAGCGAATAAAAGAGGAGCCCACGTTGAGGAGATGATGACAAGCAGAGGGAGGAGTACTGATAACCTTGCTAGCTTAAAAGCTTCCTCCAGAGCTAATCAGGCATCCCAATTACAAAAGACGACACTAACCACCCCCCCACCCCACACACACACACACACACACCACTAGTACCCCTGTCTTTATTCCAGCTCCTGATGTCCCCCTCGATAAACGGCATTATTAATTAAAAGGCCCCAATTGAATCTAGGTCTGATGGACGAGGCTCAGGATGATTAGCAGTGAGGCCTGACAGAGGCTATTTCTGCATGATGGAATCTGTCGATAAAGCCAAACAAGACAGGTCAACACATTGATACAATGTCATACACAGAGAGACATGGACAAACACTTAAATGGCTCCTCTGTTCTAGTGCTGTTTCTGATAAGCATCACATCAAATAATTTCTTTGAGGAAATGAGGATGTTTCTGGTTTCACGAGTCTCTTCTGATCCCAAAGATGTGTTTGCGGACCTAAGAATAATTGTTATGAAAACAGCATCTGATACTCTGGTGGAGAGACATAAAAACACACAGCAGCAACATTGCTCTGTTTAAAACACAACTCTGAACCCTTGAACATTTGCACATATTCTAAGTGCAACTGAAAACTCTGGGTTTTTTAATGTGATAGACCAACAAAAACTTGTGCAAAGGTGTGGCAAGCATCTCTAACCAACCACCTTTAGTCTGATAGGTTCAGTGCAACCAGTTGTCTTGAGAAATCAAACTCTGATTATTGAATAGAGTTCATCTCAGTGTAATTTATTTTTGGTATAAGACTTTAAGGCATACTATGCAACATTTTTCAGTTAATAAACGTGTTCCATAACGTTTTGGATGATTAAATGAGTAATTTCAGGTCGAACAAAGGTTTTCTCGGCCTCCCTGGTGGTCTGTAGGGGAAATACCATACTTGCAATTGCAGGAGCCCTCGGCCCGCACCCACAGGCTCAGAAGTCTCGTGCATCGCGAGAGTCGGTCTTGCTTTACGGCGAGAACTGCTACACACCCCCAGTGAAAGGCATGCTCGTTGCTAGCGCAGTGGCGATATTTGTGCAGTCATCATGGCTGAACCAGCGAGAATTTTCAAACTCGAAAATTGGAACAAAATAGTCCCTTACCGCAGTAGACATGGTGATTCGTTGCGTTCGCCTGTCTGCTAAGCTCAAAACAACCGCGCCTGGCTTGACGGAGAAACCAGGAGAACAGCTGAGCATATTTACGACAGTGCACTTTTACTTTTGCCCTCTGGGGGGAGTCTCGCTGGAAAATCAACACCGGTTGCATAGTGTACCTTTCAGAGGTTAGTTAGAAAATATTATTCATCCACAGAGAACTCAGCAGAAAGCTCAAGGATAAACTTGATAAACTAAGAAATAATATCTCAGGTTTTAAGCATCTCATCGAGCAATGCTTCCCCTGTCATCTTAAAATGGAAAGACTGTGCCACTACAGTACCCTTTATTATACGTGGCTTTCCACCTGAACGGATGGACCAGGTGGTCAGAGCATCAGCGAACAAGAGGACCTTTGAGAACTACGTACAGCTAATGGAGGAAACAATGTTTTGCACTAAGAGTGGCAAAAGGTTCAGTTTGCATTTTGCCACAGGTAAGGTCAAGGAAACAGCAAATATGTGGAAGAAGGTAAGATGAATCCAAAAAATGCCCTTTTAGCTATAAAATGCTGCTTGTTGCATAAAATGGTGTAACATGTTAATGGCCGAATCATGCTATTGGGTTTTATTTTTTTGACCAGGGACAAGCAAGCTGGCTGGAGCAATATACTTGGCAACTCTGAAGAAAAATAAAACAAAACTATTAGAGACTGCAAATGACCTTGGCTGAGCTACAAAGTAAAAGTTTAGATGAAAGCATGTTTTCTGTCAGAACAACCAAGTCTGATTCTAATGGAGAATCTGTGGTAAATGGTAGAAACTGATAGGTAAGGACTGTTTCCATTTAAACTAGCTGAGCTGTTTTGCAATGAAAAGCAAAAAAGTCTGTGGATGTACCATTGTCTGTAAAAGATACAAAAAAGTACTATTAGTAAGGAGATGCAGAAAAAAGCACCATCTCTTTAATTTCACAGTTAAGAACTAATTCTAAATAAACAGCTAAAATCTTGTGATGTTTTCTTTTGTTATATGTTTGATAAACGTCCTCGGAAAATGTCACCTTAACTTGTCAGAATTTGGGGGCTTTCTGTAATTTCCAGAGAGCTTTTCATTTTTCAGGGAAAAGGGTTTAGTCATTTTTCTACAGTTGTTAGAACTTATTTCCATCAAAAGGTGCTGGTTTTACTCAGCTTTGAGGTAAAACAGTGATATTCTTAGTCAGTTCAATAGTATCTGTTTAACAGTAAAATAAATCTTCATTTCATTTATATAGTTCCAATTCACAACACATGTCATATCAAGGCAATTTACACTTCAACCAGATCACACACTCAAACTGATTCAAAATTTTCTATCTGAGGAAAACCAGCTGATTGTATCGACTCATTGACTCAAAGGCAATCCCTCACACTAAGCATGCTTGTAGCGACAGTGGAGAGGAAAAACTCCCTTTTTACTGTAGAAACATCCAGCAGAACCAGGCTTAGTGTGAGCGGCCATTTGTCAACTCTGGGGTTCAATGAGACAGAATCAGACATACAGAAAGATGCAGAGATTAAAAAAAAGTCAACGGTAAACCAGCTCGACTGGTGAACAGTCCAGGAAACACACAGCCAGGCAGATGAGCTCCGAGCCAGCTACCATGTCAGAGGATGAAGAGAGCATCAGTTAGTCACAGTGAGAGAAACAGGACTACACTGAAAAACAGGCCAATCTCAAACACCTATAAACAAAGGTGTTGATTGCAGCAGCACAGTTGATATTTCGCTCCCAGATGGTGTCACAGCCCAACAGGAACAGACCAGATGAAGCTACCATTAGAAAAAGCTCAGACGGTTCAGTTTACACATACATTTCCTGAAAGGGTGATCAGAAAGCAGAACTTTTTCATTACTGGACTTAGGCAATTCTTTAGATCTTGTTTTAAATGTTTATCAATGCCAGGCTGCTTAGGACCAACTTTAAGGTATTGTTTCAGTTAACATCAGGCTGATTACTTCACAATTTTTACTCAATAAGAATCAAAGATATAAAAATAAAATAAAGGAGCCATCAAGGTATGAATGAAGGAATGCGATACATGGAAAATAAATATAAGACCAGCTGAAATATGTTGGCAGCAAAAACAATTGCTCAAAAATGGCAGATATATAAACAGCAAAACAGAGTTTTGGGGAAAACTTAATATTTTTGTCTGAAAATTGCTTCTGGTGCAAACTTCTAACAAGAGAGTATTTCTAAAATAAAAATGTTAAAAAATGCAATCACAGCAACTGGACAGCAGAATTCACTGATGCACGTTATAACAAAACAAGATTAAGATGAATTGGGCTAAATGATAATAAATGCCTGATCAAGCCTGATCATATATTAGGATAGGTTTTCTTCTCCGTTGATAGAGTCCTTAAAAAGGCAATAACTTCCGCAATCAGCTTCCTTAATGCTATTTTTTAGATTACATTTGGCAAATAATGCATACATGTGAAAAACCTTATCATGGTGCTTTTCTTTTTAGCTGATTGACTTGTTCAAAATATGTCTGTCAAGAAGGCAAAAACACATATTTTACACTTCATATCCCATATTAAGACGTTTTATGTCACGTATAAAGAATCCCTTTCACACTCTGGATTCACTTTGCCAATTTAAAACCGGTTGTTTATTAGGGAGCATGTAGACATGGCTTGGCTTGGCTGGGATGGCCCACCACCTCTGCCCTCCATCCTCCAGGGAGCAGTGAGGGATCAGATAAGATAGGGTTCCCAGATCAGAATTGGATTGACAACTGAGTGCCTAAGGAAGAGTGATGGGCTTGGGACTCAGATTGGAAGGAGGGTCCGTTATGCTAGAGAGCCCCACTGGGACATCTGCGACTCTCAAAATATGTTGAGCATAAGGGAGCTTATTGGGGTGTAACGACTTTGATGGTAATTCAATTACTAGCAGCATGCTCTACTGATAAACATAGTTAATAATGTTATTTTTTTAATTCGCTCATAATTTTTACTATTGTTGATTTGACTGAACGTGTTCTCTAATAAGCGATGAGATCTTCATTTTTAGGCTGAGATAAGAGTCTCATAGTGAATAATGGTGTGCCTGATAAATGCTGATGCCACTCCTTTCTTTCTCCTCCTCCTCGGTCAGGACTGTTATATTATGAGATCCATGGCTAGAAATAGTTCTCACATATGAAAGTACCAATGATGCCACAATTGTTATGATTTTATCTGAAAAAAAAAAACAGAAAACAATTGTAAAAAAGTGACAACATTTAACACATTTGTTGGTGTTAACCTGTCTTTCTCTCTTTATACATTATGTGGTTATGTTGATTGGTTTTAATTAAAAATGTTATATCTAGATAAGGTCTACCTGATATCTTATCCTTAAACTTTCGGATTTGATTTTCAATCTTTTTTAATAGGACAGAGAAAATTCTGAATACATGAGTGTTAATTGTGCAATATTATTTGTTTAATGTAGATCATTATGATAAAAACCACAAGCCTGAATTTGTTCTTGGGAGAGATTTTATCAGATGGACAGACTAACAATAGTAAATGTTAACATGACCCCCCAGCCCCCTCAGGATTTAAGCAAAATATTAGTTTGTGCACAATTTTAATGAAGGACCAGCAGCATAACCCAGTTACAAGCCCCCAAAAGTTAACCTTCCATGATATAGGCCCTTAATTGACTTCTTTGTAAGGTAGGTTAAGTTTGGTCCGATTTGATCTTGTCTTACTTCAAAATTTCATTTAGCTCAGAACCTTGCTGTGGCATTACACAAAATATGTTTTGACCTAAATAGTTTCATTGTAAATATTCAAATATTTTAAATACCACAGATAAGTTAAGAAAACTTTTGAGTATCACAATAAATTCCTGGGAATTTTAAAACTAGCTATTTAAAATGATCTCCCTTGCTCTCTGAACATGGCACGTCCTTGGCACACCGCTGATCCTTCCGGCGATTTTCCGGGAGCCACAAAATTTCCGGGACTCAGGGAGAACGCAGGTGTGGCTTCTGCTAACAAGCAGGAAACTCTTTCATTTATCAGTGATAGATGTAGATCTCTCACAAGCTAAAAAAAAAAACATGTACAGCTTCTATTGAAAGGAAAAAGAAGAAGAACAAGTAGGAGGGGAGGTATGATACTCTACTGTCACATTCATAGTTGAGCGAAACTCATTTATTCTCCTGAACTTTGTGCACAGCGAAGGTTGCAGATCTTACCTTCATTTGAACCTTATGATCTGTTCTGAGAAATGTAGAACGCCTCTCCGTTGGTGTAGAACTACAACCCAAATTTCCTATAAAAAGTTGTCATTTACATAATACAAACAGAAAGTAAAATGGGTTCACTTACCTTTTAGGCCACCTGGTTACTCAAGCTGTCTCCAGTACGCCCAGATCAACATGCATAGTCAACGTTTTTAATAGAAATTCAGGAAATAAATTCATTGTGAGAAGTTTCCATAACCCAAAAGATATGATGGTTTATCAATCTATTTTTAGTCCTCTTTCAGGAAATTACTAAATTCTAAATACTATTAACAATGTCTGCAAAACAACTCCTCCTTTATTGAAGCAGGCACAGACATACCCTAGACAGATAACACATGACATATTAAAACTTTTGTGACATTGAATTTGATTTCACGCGGACTTCAAACGGAGGGGGAAAAAAGAACTTTGCCAGTGAGATCAGAGATGTACTCTCAAGGCCATCAAGGACTCCTCCAGGGCTTCTTTCTTAACCAGAGAAATAATGTTTCCTCAGACACAGAGTATATTATTGTCTTTAGCCTGCAGACAACCTTTCGCATATTTTTCTTTTTGCTTGTTGAAGCTTTTAGACTTCATGTCTCTGGTGGACACACAAATTCAGAGTCGCACATACACAGTCTTGATTATATACACTTATTCATGCCCCTTATAACCATGAACTGACCCATTAACCCAGCGCACAGCACCATTTACATTCAGTCCCACAAACACAAGTAAGGTTAGACATTCAAAGATCACACTGTCTCTACACATATAGTTATGGATGTGCACAAACACTCGAGGCCTCTTTCCTTGTGGTATGCACATGAGCTGAAACTAACGGGGTGTTAGTTGGACAGACTAACTGGCTCTTGGAATAATTGAGTAGAGTGTGTGGCCCCGTGTGGCCCTGGTCTGACCCCTCTGTAGCCAGGGACACCAGCGAGCCTCTGCTTTGATGCATTTGATATGGTTTAAGTGAGGAATGAAGACCTAAGCCTGTTTACATTAAACCGGATTAGAACTGGGCTGACAGTGGAGTAAGCAGACACAGTAACTGAAAGAGAAAGTTTGGTAAAGAAGTAGAAATGTTTAAAGATGATGATCTGTACAGAATCTGTACAGATCATCTTAGAAATGGAATCTGTTTTATGATATAATTTATGTAGTGCATTTTATCCTATTTTATAGTCTCAAAAGCATTACATTTGAGTGTTTAAAATAAGGCATAATCCGACCATTCATTCTTTGTAAAAGCAGATACGTAGCCACATAAGCAAGCTAAGATAGCTAAGCTGACTGGATCTGCAACATCTGGTGAACTATGCTCTATTTTGGGAATCAGTTTCCTTGGTTAAAAAAAATGTGAGAAATCTGTCAAAATTATTTTTAGACACTTACTGGCAAAACAGAAAAAGTAAGGCTGGAGCGCTTTTGGTACAAAGATCATACATGCAGGATTGCGGCGCAAGCAAAAATGGCTTTAAGAGGTAGTTAACAGCCAGACCACTAGGGCAACAATGACTGTTGTTTATGACTATAAAGTTTATTAGGCAATAATATTATCTTGCATCATGTATACTTTCTATTATTTAGAAAGTTTTAGATGAATGACTTAATTGAATGACTCCACTGTGTTAGGGTTATTCTTGTTGAGCTCAGATGCTTAGCTTCGGCTGCCACTGTTTTTATCTTCATGTCAGGACGACACTTCTTCCTTGTTGCTAGAGTCTGACTATTTGTTGATCATTTAAGCCCGGCGTACACTGTGTGATTTTCAGGGCGATTTTCCAGTCGTGAAAGAATCTTTCGATCGGGCCGACTTTGAGCCTGATCGTGCACAGTGTAGTGTAAAGGGGGTTACGAGTGGCGATCACCCTCTCACAACCACCACCCAATCGGGAATCGTGAGGTTGGGACCCGACCGTCATGGGCAAATCGCTCAGTGCGCATGCACAAACAAGGATTCTTCTGTAAACACAGCAGCATGGCGGGGATACAATGCGTAAAATGCAGCTCTGTCTGTAAAATTGACAGACCGTAGTAGCCACGTTTGCTCAGCCATGTCTTTTTTCCAAATACGTTGTCGCCTTTTCTTTTCAGGGCTTTCAGCACAAAATTGCACAAATGGCCAAGGCAGCGCGTTTCACTATAGTGAGCTTAACATCCCCCTTCTATTTGTTTGGCTTAAGGATAGAGAGCTACAGAGCAACTCCATCTCACTGCGGAGCTGAGTCTTATATGGTTTTTAGTCGTACAGTGTGAGCAGGTAGATCGCATGAGAGCATCGGGCCGAACATAAATCGTGAGCTGTGAGCTCACACTGTACGGCTAAACCCTGCGGTTAGTTGTATAGTGTGAGCACTGCATGCAACGATTGAAAAAAATCACACAGTGTACGCCCAACTTTAGGGCAAACCTATACCAATGAACTGGCATTACATTATAAAAGCACTTTGACAACTATTCTTATGTGGTGTAGGTTAAACCCTCAAAAATGCTACCCTGACTGACAATCTGTTAGTTTTTAAATATAAAGCAGGCTGTTCTGCTTCCATAGTTTAGGGGTGTTGATGTGTTCCTATACTAATCAGCTGGTTAGAACCCAATCAGAAATTGCTTTTTAATAAAATCAGAATTGTGGTACACTTGATTATTTGTCCCCTGATGAATTATATACAAACTGCGATTACAACAAAGAACTTCTAAATCCTTCAGTAAGGTGCTGATTTGTTAGGTCTCCCTGTTTCTGCTCTCAAGCAACATTTTTCTGGCCATCCTCAAGCTCACTGGATGATTTCCTTATAAATCTTTGTTTCATAAACTGAAGCAGGGTACATTCTTTTAAATCTCTTCGCCCTTCGCCTTTGGTTATATTTTCAGCTACTCGCTTTTTTTCCTCTTTTTTTATTAAAGTCACAATACTGACAACAACTGAAAAGGAAAGATTTCAAAGATTATGATATATGTCTTTAAAAGTCTAACTTAAATATGTTGGTAGTTGTTCCATGCATGTTCAATACACTTGCATGCTTGTTGGTAGAGAGAATGTATCCAGTTTAACATCTACAGCAGTGATTAGCCTATTTTGTGTTCTGGGTATCATTTCAATATGTATTAGTAAAGTTGGCCCTCGTGCATTATTGTAATTGGGCAACTGAAAACAGGAGAAATCTGATCTCTTTCTCCTCGTCTGTTTCTCTGTGTGCCTCTTGTTCCTCCTTTCAGTCTCTTTCTCTCTCAATCTCTCCTTTTTCTCCGCAATAATGATTTGATGTCGCTAATGGCTTCCTAAATTTTGTAGAAAAGGTCGAACCAGGACCGTCTAGAGTTTCAGACGCTGGAAGTCTGCCAAAGAGGAGAGGAAGAGAGAGGAAAGGGGGGGATTCAGTGGAGCCAACACTGTGTTGGATGTTCTAGGTGATGAGGTTTAGTAATGAATCCCGCGATCAACAGACGGTTATCTCATAATGGCCTTGTTTTAACATATTAATTTCTGCTTTTGCTCTAAAAGCCATTTGTTACGAAGAAGGAGAACTCTCCACCCCTGCCACATAAATCAAAGCTCTTAAAGGGTTAGCTGTCTCTTTTCTAAGAAATATTAATGGGCAAAAAATCGTCGAGGACACACCGTTCAAGCACAAAGCAAAACTAACATAAATTTACTTGCTGCATAAAAAAAAGCACATCCTGCAGATTTTTAAATTTAGCAAGCCTCTAATTGCAGTAGGCGATAACATTTGGCCTCAAGGTGCGTCTGGACACCGCTGGAGCAAACACACACGGACAGCCTGTGTCGACGCAGCCAGTAGAATAGGTTCTATTGTCAGGGCGCTTCACTCTTCATTCAACTCGACCCACATGAAAGAAGTCAATGGAAAGGGGAATGACGAATGAATGTGTTGGTGCTTGTAGTTTATATCTGCTGAATTGTGTGCGTGCGTGCACGTGGCAGCGTGTCTGTGTGTGTTTGCTTGTTTGTCACATGATGTCCTGTGGCATTCACTAACTAACCGTACAGGCGCCAGTCGAAGGTTGGGGGGTGGGGAGGGGTGGGGGGGTCTAGAGAAAGCTCAGAGAAGGCACAGAGCAAGGGAAGAGAAGCTATGGCCTTGTGGAGGGGGTGTTCTGGCTGACTGCTGTCACATGATGGGCATATAATGAAGCCAAACTATATTCAAACTGTTGAATAACTGAGCAAATGACTCATGACCTGACTTTGGATTGTGTAAACATGTGGCCTGAGTTCAGTTCTCTGTATAAACCAGAAGGTTTACTTCCATCAACCTATCTGAGCTTCACAGCTTTAGGCCTTAGAAACCTCAAACCTATGTTGAGCCTTTTAGATGTACCCTTGCCCCTGATGTCCTTTAATACTGTATGCGAGTGTGTGCTTGCCCCTACAAACAGTCAAGGACTTGAAGATATAAAATACCAAAAGATTACATCACTATTAAATTAAATACTAAATATTCCAAGGAGACACGCAAGCATGGGGCAAACAGACAAATACAGATGAAAGGAGCTGCAGCGACTTTGTGGGACTTTTTATCACTGAGGTTTAGTAACAGTGTCGTTTCTAATACTAACAGACCATTAATCATCCGGCCCGTATGTGTGGCTGGGAGAGGGAGTTGGATGGCACTGCAGGAGTGCGTCTGAGGCTCCATGCAACTGAAGTGGCAGTGTTTACCCAGTGCATAAGCAGTGGTTGGCCGCAGGCCTGCTATAACTAGCTGTGATGGGCCACTGTGAAATGTGCCTGACAGAGGCAGCACGTTGCCCTCTCCGCTCTCATTGTCTTCGTTTTTTTTAAGCCAATGTGCCCACAATCGTGTCTGTGAGAACATGTTGACGCCTGCAGGTGAAGAATGTGTGGAGTTTTTTTATTGACTTTATGCCCCTAACCCTGATACCTCTAAGTGAAATCCAGTGCAGTTTTGTTATAAAGCAGTATCTTAAGACTTAAACATCTCACATGCAACTGTTCATCATTCAAAAATGAAAAGCAGAACAAAACTGCAAACCTGCATATCTCTCTAAAGGGCGGCTATTAGTCATGCACTTTAAAACTCTATAAATAATTTATAGAAGTGGGGGAAGATAAAAACTGTGGTTGAGATATAGTCATTAGACACTTTGTTTGCACAGGTCGTTTAGGGGACACAGAAAAAGGCATTAAAAAAAGGTGCTCTGATCAGATGAAAACAAAACTTCACTTTTTTGGCACTAGAAGAAAAACACCATGTGTGGCGGGAAGGGAACATTGCAGATCACCCTGAACATAACCACTATTCCCCCTGTGAAACAAGGTGGTGACAGCATCAGGCTGCTGAGATGCTTTTCTTCAGCAGGGACAGTGAAGTTTGTAAGAGTTGAATGAAAGACAGATTAAGCTTGATACACGATACAGTTAAACACTGCAAAAGACCTCAGAGTGGGCAGATGTTCTAACAATATTTAAGAATTAGAATGGCCTAGTCAACGTTCAGAGAAGTTGTTTTTCATACAATCTGATTAAGAATTCGTTTCTTAGACTCCACTTTTTAAAAGTAGATGGGCAAAAGAAAACTAAGGTTTAGTACATTCCAAAAGACTTGTAGCTTTAATAAGAGTGGAAAGTGTTTCAGAAAAGGAGCTGACTCAGAAGGGGACATTTCAAGGCCTACCACAGTATCTGATTAGTATGTGTGGAACATTTAGAAAAATAAATCACTTTTTCCTTCACCATTACAATACCTGATGCCTGCTGTTTTAATTATAATATATGTTTTAAAGTTACTTTTGCAAAATAGATGTAAAGATGTACTGTACAATCCTAAATGAAGCAGCCAGTCAATTGAAAGCAGTGGCTAATCTAGCAGGCTCCTCTCTCCACTTGTCTGTTGTATGTTTTTTCTCTCTCCATTCCCTCTTAAACTCTTGATCATTTCTCTTTCCCTTCTCATTTTTGCACTCCCTACAGTTTTGTCATGCTGCCAAAGAAATGAATCAGAACTCTTCCTTTCAGCCTCCACTCTTTTCATTTGTCTCATTCCACCACAGAGGGCTCACATATGGGGGGGCTACACACCATCATATCAGTGCTCTTCACTCTAAGCAGTCACAGGTAAGGAGTAAAGGCTGACCCAAAAATGACCATGCACGTCTCCAGCTGGCCTTAATGATATCTGAAAGGATGTTGTTGTTCTCTCCTGCCTTGCAGGAAACAATTTCTCTCTATAAGAAAAAGACCTTGCAGTGTCAAAAGCTCCATATCATCAATTTCTAAGTGCTTCCCCAAATCCCTATTTTTCTCCTAAACTAATTTGATGAGTCTGCATGTTGTGGTTATCGTACGTCAGAGCTTGTTATTTGCACCAATAATTGAATGAAGCTGTTTGAAGCGTTGGCTTTAATTAATTTCTATGCATTGTTTTCTAGTTTTTTTTTTCCAAGATGATCTCCAGTGAACCATGGCAGCGGGGACATGTTTTAATCAAACAAGTAAATGGAATAACTCTATCAGTCAATTTGGTCTCTGTATTTTTCCATGGGTGATTAACCATGTTAGCAATTGTTGAACTGGCCGGGTGGATTAGCTGGATTAGATGTCTGTGTGTGGTGTTTTGTGTGTGTTTGTGCCAGCTGATTTGGCAGGCTAAATGTCAATCAGAGGTATAAATGTGTGGACATATAGAGAGGCTCTGAGACAGAAGCTCAGTGATGAAAGTGTTGCTCTTCTCAAAGAGACACCCATGCACACACATTCACAGGTCTGGCTAACCACAAGAGCCGACAGAACTTATGTAAGAAACTGTGACAACCAGAGGTCGGCGCCTTATCGATCGTAAGGTTGATAGAAAGATGACAGTGATGATTCTGGTGAATTTTAACATGATGGTATTAAGGCAATACATGAAAAAAGGAACAAACATACACATGTTGAGATGCTATCTATAACTTGAAATAATATTTCCACATTTTCATATTTTGTCACAATACAAGTCTATTATTGATCATATTTAATTATATTAGAGCACCGGAGAAAGTATGGTTATTAATCAAAAGAGACATTTTTGAATTTGCTGCTGTAGTACATAAAGCCACATAACCGATCTTATCAAGATAGACGGTGGAAGTTTTAAGGACATAAAATGTATGATAAAGAAAATGTGTTTAATTATTAGTCCCTGATTTTTTCTAGAAAGAAAGAAGTTTATGTTTTACAAGGCTTACAATGTATTTCTTTTGTAAGGCTAGGCCCGTTGAGTCCCGTTTATATTCAGTTGATGGCGAAGAAGATAAATAGATAGCCCACTTAACAAAACAAATGACATTATTTTAGTTAGGAAACACAAAAAGATGAAATAGAAAAAATATAAGATTAGAAAAACTTTGTACCGATGCATATTCCCACAGATATTGCACAAAGGTTTACAAAAGGACTGTTGTGTTCTCTACATAGTCTCTGAAAAAATGAAAATAGAGCTTCTGTTGGCTTTGTTCTTTCAACACTGGGTTTCTTTTTTGCTACTCCTCTATAAAGGTCAGTTTTATTGCAGTGTTGCCTATCCAAACTGTGGATCTCTGCACTTTCACTGCAATTACCACAGGCCTTTTGGCTGTTTGTGTGATTATTGTATTAGACAAGTGATTGAACAATACTCTTTGACCCTAAATATAGTTTAAACTGTTTAAAAAAAACTCCCTCCCTGACCTGACTTCTGTGTATTTTTGTCTTTCAGATGCTGATTGAATACAAACGTTCTTTACTGGACCTCTAAGTCCCCCACAGAATGGCTGGATTTATGTTCAGATCATAGATAACAGGTGGACTCTATTTAGTACTCAGGTGAAAACATAAGGCGATTAATCAGTTAATTTTTTTTATTAAACGTCATTAAAAAAAGAAAGCTAAAGCCCTATTTTTTTCCTGATTTTATTTATTAAATTATTTGTATACTTTCTTTCATTGTTATGCAATGCTTGGTGCGGATTTCTGACGTTTGTACTTGTGACATAAAAAAATGTAAGAAATGTTCATGTTGTATGACAACTTTTGCTAAATACGATAGTAACATGCCTAAAAGAACCAAAACCAGAATCTGAATATTCCAGTGGATGGCTGTCATGTCTTGCATCCTCTCCAATATGGAGCCAGACAAACAAATGATCATGATCATGCAGAAACCGCTGGAAAGTGAGTTTATTTCAGTGACCCTTTTTTTTTTTTTTGACTCATCGTGCTTTCACCGCTGTGTCTTTCTTTCCGACAAATATGACAGATGCATATCGAGATGTGCAGTCTGCTCAGGGGAGATAAGGACCAGTTAGGTGCCGGGGTTGCAACATCCCACCGAACCAATGAGTGAGCACAACGTCTTTTTCATACCGATCCTCCTCAGATAGGCCTGTAGTGCGTAAGAGAGTGCGTGCATGTAAGATGCCCCTGATAATTTTTGTCTCCACTGGAGTTAGCACACATGTCCGATCCTGAAAAATGTTTGAAGTTAAACAGAAGTTTAAAAGGAGATCTTTGAAGAATGAATTGCTTATATAGACAGTAATAATGTTTTCCAAGTCAAGAGTCTCCCAGACTACAGTGGCACTGGTACTAAGCTTAGATAACAGTTGCCTGCCTCAACTAACTTTTCACATAAAATATTTTCAGCCTAACCCATTTATTTAATTTAACTTTCAGCCACAATGCATATTGTTTTGTATTATAAGAAAGATGGCTTTACACGTACTCTAGATCTTCAGTTCAGCTTAGACACGTAACTCGATTTGTTTGTGCATGCCTGTCTATGTTTACTCACCAAGTAAGCAAAACACAGGACATAACAAAATGCCACACTGATGGCTAACACAACGAAAAGTTGATGTAGGAATGCCCTCATTGTATGTGCCTTTTCTGCATGAGTTGGCCTGATATGCAGAGCTGAAATGAGGCCTGACCAACTGGTTGCTATAGATGTTATTCATGGTGTTGTAGTTTGCAGTAGTGCTTAATTATTATTGCACATGATGAGAAACCCAATGACTAAATATATAGATGACATTTAGATTTATTTAACCAACAACCTGGTTCTCAGCGTGCACAAAGCGATTGGAATGACCTGAGCTCACACCCCTCAGCATCAGCAGCCCAGATGTAGAAAGAGCGGATAGCATAAAGTTCAACGGAGTACGTTCGGAAACCCGATTTCAATGTGGTGCTCAAGCAGCAATGTGGCATAGAAGAGGACTTGCAGAGGATAGTGAGGGGAGCTTAAAAGGATAATGGACTCTTTATCACCTTGTAGAAACAAGACTCACTATCAGCGACTCTTCAAACCCTCTATTAGAAAAGACGCAACTCTCATGTTGACGCTCAAACATGAAACTAGTGTTATCTGATTTTTCGACCCACTTTTGAAAAGGTTTGTTTATCCTCTCCCAAAAAATGTCGGATCCATTCGGATGCGCAGCCTAAACGACCAAATAACTTTGCAGTCAGACCTAATCTTGTCTGCATGTTGGTAGGGCCTTAAAGTCACAAAAATGTACTTTCATTGAGTTGATCATATAAGTGACATTGGTCAGTTCAATGAGATTGGCTGAATCAAACAGATAAAATAGGTGATGGGTGTAGTTTTTGATTGATTCACTGAGAAATTGCAAAATATGGATTTGGTTTCATGGTATAAGTAAGCAACTAGCAAAAGAAGAACCAGAAACAAAATCAACGTAGGTTAATTTCTACCTCCATTCATGAGAACTAACACAATATGGTGAATGAATTCAGGACAATGTTGTCACATAATCCACCAATCAAGGTGGATGGTTAGTCTACAGTAACGTGCAGAACAGCTTGAAAGTTTGAGCAAAGCACATTGGGTCTCTGTGGGCTGCTACTGTCCTCTATTGCTGTCCCATTCTCTGCTTGGCCATTCCCCCATCTGGGAGTGTCCAGAGGATCTATCCAGGAGTAGGCACCTGGGTCTTATCATCTCACTCCTGGCAGAGGTCCAGGATGCCCTTGTCTCAGCCAGCCATGCATGTCTCCTGTTACATTCTGGTGAAAGCAGGGGGGGGGCAGGCCAGAGGCTGGGAATGCTGGGCGACATTATATGGGCGGTGAAGAGGTTGCAAGACCCAGACGCCCACTCCCCTGAGTCTTCCCAGGCATTGGTACTGTATGCCCCCTCCCCCACCCCACCTCCGTTTGTCAGTGGGAGCCTAAAAATGAATGAGCCCATTTGTCCTTAGACAGAGGGAGAAAATGTGTCTGTCAGGGCAGGTGAGCAGGAGATGCAGAGCTGAATAAGACCAGAACACTACCTGTCCCCAGGTGGACATGCTGAATGCTCCCCGTCCCTGGTGAGAGGAGACTGGCCTGGTTTTCATGGTGAAAGAAGTGGGGGCATATCCCCGCCCTGCTCCTAACAGCTGCCTCTTAGCTGATTACTCACACTTTAATCTATCATTTAAGAATTTGTGACACTATCCAAAATAGTTTTAACAAGGTCAACCACATCTAACTTATCCAATTCTTTTTAGTTTCATTCTTTGCAGGGACTTAATCTGATAAAGCAAAACAACAAAGCACAAAATTGTGACTTTTGCAGCCTCCAACAGCCTTTCTCAGAGAATTATGTTAGATTTAGCTTCACCCATCACCCTGTTGGTGTTGAAGAAAGGCTTCCCCTCAGCATAATGATGCCCCCACAGCATGGTCAGATGTCTAATGTTAGAGATGGTTTCCCTCAGGCGAGGAAGTTAACTGTTTCATCTACCTAGATTACCTCATTCCACATGATTGTTGCATCTTTTATGGGGCTTGCTCCAAACTTTAAACTGGACTTCTTCTGGCTTGCTTTTCACCAGCCTTTCGTTTTCTGAGGTCAAATTCAAATAAAACATTTTTTTTATTATTATTCTTATATTTTTCTTACTTGAAACAATCTCCAATATTACAACACATGAATATGTCACACTAAAAGTAAGATTTACAAATGCTCTCATTTGTAAAACTAAGCCCTGGTTTTGTTCACATTTAATGATCAACTTGTTTTAGCTTCAATCTAAACCTAAAGATAAATTAAGAAGATGGCAAATGCAAATGACTGACATGGTTAGATTCTTACTTCATTTTTTTACCCAATTTTAAGCTTAATTTCTCATATATTAAATGTTTTTTCATATCAGTTTGTAGCACCTGGTGTATATTGATACTCAATGCAGGCTCCCCTTCTCAAAATCACCTATGTAATTTGAGATCCATTTCTGAAGGATTTGTGTGACCCAAGGCTCCAGTTTACGGTAGCCTGACCTCCACTTAAACGTGACAGCTAGCTCTAGAAGCGTATTTTTAGGCAACAAAGCATAAATAACCCTTAATCAATCAGACATATATTTGGTTTTCTGATGTAGGATTTAATCTACATGATTGAATGTGGCGTTGCTTTTGCAAGGAATTTGATGACTTTTGAATCCACTGCTCTAAAGTGGTCTACTAACAGAAACACATAGGGACACTGTTTAATTTAGTAACAGCGCAGTGTTGCCAGTTGCTTTCAGGGGTAATAAAGTTGAAGGTTACAGTTCTAGCCCACCTTGTAGCTAAAAGTTACACAGTGTTGCTTTAAAGAAAGCAGTTCTGGTTATGCTTCCATTATCAGACGGTGGATTAGACAGTTCTCTGTGAGATGTTGAAAGGCTCAGGTACTGTTGTGCAACAAAAATCTGCTTCAAACATTTGTGGTTTCCCCGTTCTTCATGATGCAGTTTTGTTCAATAAAATTTTTAACAAACCTCGGAGGTCTTCACAGCTTAACTGGATTTAGACTGAGATTAAATCATAAAACCCTGATAACTAATTACTTAGTACCTGAAAGGAATCGTTGCACCAGTTTCTTTTTTTCTTAATAGCTGGGGTCATAATGAATGAGGTTAAATGCATATGTATGCCACATTTTTGTCATTAGCGAAAGGTATGTATCATTTCTTTTTTAAAAGTGTCTGAGTACGTTTGCATGACAATAAAACTCTGGACAGAGGTTTGTGTCCTCTTTATTGGGTCTTGGTTGTGTAGAATCAGATACAGCTGACAACTCACTTATTCAGACAGGCTTTAACTAGATTAATTTGTGTTTGTGTGTATGCTGTTTTATCTTTGCCATGTGGACATTTTGATTTGATCCTATTTTGTTTATTTTTTATGTATTCATCTTCTACTAAAACTCACCTTGAGGTTCCTGACCTGTGAAGGGTGTGCATTAAAAAAAACAGTCTACAAAAAACTCAAAAACGATGCAATGACAGCAGGGTTGCAAAGACCGACGGAGTTTGCCGGAAGCATGGATGGTTATTGAGTCTAACAGCTGCTGGAAAGAAGAATCTGTAATAATGCTCCATTTTGCACCTAAGATACAGTACAGCAGTCTGTCTCCAGATGAGCTCTCTAACTCATTGTCCAAGAGTGGTGTTATTTTGTCAGAGTTTAGCCTGTTCCTCTGAGCCATAGATGAGCTGCTAATCTGACAAACTAAGGTGCAGATGGTAGCATTTGTCACCACAGTCAAAAAGAGCCTAGTAACCACCAAAACCCTACGAGTTCATGCACAACTCATTTGCTTTCTTCACTGTAACTTCATCATGTCAATAATTCTTTTGAAGACCACAAACTTCACCAAGAAGCTCTTGCTCTGAAAGTTTGCCACTTTCACATTCTAGTGATAAAACCCTGCTGTGTGAATATGCAGAAGAAACAAAGAATATTAAGGGCTGCTTATACTCCCGCAGCAGTGTGTAGCAGTGAGTGTGTCGCAGGTATGATGCATAAATTTTTCATTTATGCCCAATTTTGAAGCGTGATCTGTGCTATGTTATTCCACACCACAATGCTAGAGGGACAATCAACGACCAGTTGTGTGTCTAGATACGGCCGAGGCGGTGAGGAAGTGGAAAAACACAAGGGGCAAGTTTCTGCGACAACGGAGGGATATGAGGGTGAAAAAGGGTGGGATCCAGGTGGGAAAAGGGTCCCAGCGTTTTCGCGCACCTCGCTCTTCTAGGTGTTCCAACTCTACAAGTTGTTTTCCACATGTTTTGTTTTTCCACAAACAAAACAAGCCGGTAAGGTACCAAACAGGAAATACGCATAGGGTAGAGTGGATGAAGATTTGACCAATCAGAGGCCTCCTGTCTGCAGCACTGACTGGGGTCACCTATAATTTTGGAGAGGTGCAGCAGAGTGTCTGTGGAACGGGGGGGGGGGCTACCTGCGTTCACTGCGACACACACAAAGACAACCTGGTTTCTGAGTAGAAACCAGCCTTTCATCTTATGAAACACAACTCCATCAAATTCCTGACAGCTTGTGATGCTGTGTAGGACCAGGAATTGCAACGTGTTTAAAGAAAAATACTACTGACTTAAACACATTACAGAACGCTGAATCTTAGCATAATCAGTGGTGAGATTACTCTAGTGGTGGGTCCCCTTACTGCGCACAGGAAGCTCCACTCTGTGATGACAGAATTACACTTAAACACGTACCCCCTCCAATCAATCTTCTTTTACTGTCCCTGTCAAACCTCTATGGTTTTAATTGGTCTTAATAGCACCACATAAATGCTTCCTGTTTGAATCTCTCACTTCTTGTTTTTCTTTTCTTTTTTTTCATGTGTTCCAGACGCTGTGTCCTAAGTAAAGCTTGATATGCAGCTTTAGGCAGCTTATAATCTTTCATCACCCACGATTCTGAGGTGGAAAAATTTCGAAAATGTGTAAAGTACAACAAAGACAGGATCACGCAAGATCAAAATGCACCTTTTTTATATAACTTTCTTGATATGGCGATATCGATCATTAACAAGGTATGGCATTTTTCCGGGCTGGTCAGGATGTGGTTGCTTCCTCTCAACAAGAGGCCGCTAATCTCTGATCAACTACTCTCAGCTCTGAAATACTTCGACTGACAGCTTTTCCTGTCAACTCCGTGTCGATCACTTTGTCGCTCCGCACGATTCAGTTGATTAATCTTAGCAGTTCATAGAGTTATTCAAGTGTGAAATTTTGGTGTGTCTGCTGAGGTTTCCATGAATAGCTTGGACCAGGTGTTTTACGCTCCTTTTTCCTGTAAAGCTCTGACACAGGGTATTTCTATGAATTTATCTTCATTCAGCAAAAGAGGAAGTTCATGTTTGGGTCTCTTGATTGCAGAAACGCTATGAATTGATAACTCTTACAATTGAAACTTTTCATAGATATGCTTTATCATGCAGTTCCTCAAGGTCTCATTACTGCCACAGGGCTAAGGGAGTAAAACTCTTAATTTAGGACATCTAATAGCACAGATAGATTTCCCAATCCTTGTCCAACCTCAATGTTGTCCTGTCCTGCAGCTTTAATATCCTTCTATGGGTCTGTGGAATGAGGGATGCTTTACCACAAAGGTCCAGGCAAAGGTCAACCCTCCCCCTAAGCCCCCTTTTGCAGCACACACTCTACGAGACCTGCATTTGAACTGTGCTGCACTTCCTTTCATCTTCTACATCTCCTTCTCTCTGACTCAACTTTGCGAGGGGATGTTCGGAATACCTTTTGATTCCGCTAATTCAATTTGATGGAAAAACAAATACTCTGGGGGAGACGGAGACGTGGAAAGAGTGGGAGTAACAGGGGGATGGATGGATGGCAAGGAGGATGAAGAGATCGGACCCTCACACCAAGCTCTGAGAGGAAAGGGAGCGGGCGGCGGTGAGGGAAGTCAGTGAGTATAAATAGAAGAGAGCGGAGGAGAGAAAGAGAAAGAGGTAGGGAGTAGAAGATGAGCTGAAACATCCAGTTCCAGGTTAAAGTCGTAAAACCTCCCGATGCTCTGATCTAGGTGGCCACCATGTTCACCACACTGACTCATCAGAGATCTCTTCTCTTCATCTCTTCTTAGGAATGCCACTCTGATAGTCAAGATAAGTAACTTCCTACTTTATGTTTTTGTGTGACACATAATTCAGGAAGAAAGTCAAGAGAGGATGTCTCCTCTCTTGGTGAAGCCATTGGCTCAGAGAGGCCTGCTGTATAAAAACAGCATACTAACTCCTCACTTTACATAAACAAATAGAAACCACTGAATTAGAAAGTAGAGTGCTCAAGCCTCAAGAACAAAAACAAATTCATTATTTGAATTGTAATGCCTTGTCTTTGGGCTGCTTGGCATTTTTGGTACCTCTCTTGATCAGTAATTACTGTATATGCCTGTACAATTATTTATACTCCTTCCAACAATTTTTTGCTGCATTTCATAACTCACACTTTAGATTGTTTATCTAGGATTTAATAAGCAGAAAGTGGTAATAGAACAGAAAGTGGTAAACAAATATTAAGTCAATTAAAATGAAACATGGTATCTTGAAATATTATCTGATTGTATAGTCCCTTTTACTCTGATACCTATAAATAAAATCCAATGCAGCTGTTTTGCTGTCAGACGCCACTTTAGACTAAAAAAGTTAATCTATTGTTGTACATGCAAAAACTGACTGGGATGGATTACCGCCCTGATTCGACCATACCAGGCATGAGACACAGCAGCAGCATCATGCTATGGAGATGCTTTCCTTTGGCATCAGCAGGGAGTTGACAGGCAAAACTTCAAACACACAGCCGAAGCCGCATTGTGATATTTTATGTCAAAGCATAACCAGGTATTTAAATGGCTTATTCAAAGTCCAGAAAGACATTCAATCAAGAGTCCTGCACACCTTTTTCTCCTTTTGGCAACTTCTTCTTCTTTTTGACTATTGTGCCAACAGAATGAGTACATTTATCCACTGTGAGATCAATCAAATCAAAATCTGCAAGACTTCAATATCAGTGTTCACAGATTTTCTCCATCCTGTCTGCCAAAATTGAGCCCTTCTGCAGAGAAAAGAGGACAAATAGTCCAGTCTGGTAGAGAGTTACTTCAAAGACTTTATGAAAATGTGCAGTGAAATGTGGCTCTGGAAAACATTGTCTTTCTGGGCTAAATACAAACTTAAACATTTTTTAATTCCAATCGTTTGTAAAACTACCTTCCACATACAAATATTGTGCCTCTTGGTGTTGATCTACATAAAACTCCATTAGTAAAGTTTTAACATCTGAGGATAAAACATGGCAAAATGTGAAAAGGCTTCAGGAGGTGTAAACAATACGGTGAGCCACTGTGACTAACTTGTTTGTCAAATAACTGATCACATTTGTGATCAATTTATCCTTTCTACTACTTCTGCAAGTTCAAATAAGTTACATTAAGGGGTTTGTAATATTTTTAGGCAATTTTGTTTAAACTGAAAATCTGTAGGCCTATTAATAAGTGAGACTAATTAAACTAGATAAATTAATGAAATTAGATTAACCTACCACACCCTTCACTTCTTTCGCAATTAACGATACATTGGGTCTACGGGCTGCTAAATCAAAGTTAATGTGCATTTTTTTTACATGTAAATCTTTTTAGCAGGTCTTGTTGTAAAACTGCTCTAGTGCTGCAAAAGTGGTTGAATGGTGGCAATTTATCTGTGGATCACTATATGTTTCATTGAGGCTAAGCTAAGCTAGCCATCTGCCTACTTCAGCCAACTATTTAAATAAATGCTGTAATGTCAAACTTTTTAAAGTGTCCAACCTGGATAAACATTCATTATGTGTTTATTTTTTTAATTTTTTGTTTCTCCTGTTTCTAAGTCAAAAATTAGATGTCTGGTCTTCGAAAAGAAAGGCCCAATGGGAATAATACTTTTAATAATCGTAATCTGACAGTGGATTTGATGAGAATTCAAGTTAATTCAAATTTTAAAACATTTTATTCATCCCAAAGGGAAATTGACATTTTCATTAAAAATAAATAAAGGCATGTTATATGACATTATAAATAATTTGAATTTAAATGTCTGATCTCTTCTCGCTTATGACCTTATTTGAGTTGGAAGATATGATCCAAAAGTTGCAGGACAGGAGTTTGATCTAAACTGGGGTTTCTTAACCCTTGTTTCTCAGGGCTCATTGTCTGGTATTTCATATGTGTTTCTTTGGAACTTCTAGATTGCTGTGAATTTTATTAATGTGTATGAGCACAAAGGGAGTTGAATGTTGACAGATTTTTTTGTTGTAAATATTTTTGAAAAATGACTTTTTTTATCCTACTCTACAATTATGTTCAACTTTGCCGTGCTTTGTCTCATAAAGTTCTATTAAAATATATTTAAGTATTGTGCCAAAATGTGGCAATTAAAGAGCAAGAAATAATTACCTGAGTCCTTTTGGGAGTTTTTGAGACACAGAATAAAGACCGTTAAATGTAAGACTTCTTAAGACAGCAGAAACGCTATTCTTCAAAAAATAAAAATGAAACTAAAGCCTTACTTTTTTAAAGAACATTCTCGTCCATTTTAAAGGTTTATTTTCCGTCAGTTAACCAACTAGGATTTGTGCTGCCATGAGAAATAGCATCATCTTATTTTGGAAACAGCCTCTAATAGGTCTGTAAATATATATATGTGCATATTATTGCATGATATAGTCCTGGTTAAAAAAAAAAGATGAAAAATAGAATAAAATTGTTCTTTCATTGCTGTTACTCCCTGAAACATTTTTGAAAAATCCTATGTGTAATTTTAATATTCAACTAATTTGGTTGGGAAGTGTTTAGAAAAAAAAAAATTCTCTCAATTACTGGTGGCACATTAATGGTATGTAGGTTGAATGGTTTATTTTTTTGTCGGTTCAACAATAATTTTTTGGCATTAGTTTTTTGCTTTGGATGACTGGGTCCATTTGGTTATAAGACACAGAGATGAGTCAAATGTCAGGTTTTTTTCTTTCTCTAAAAACTTTCGAATATTTTAAACTATTCATTGTTGTCAGATTGTCTCACAGGGTCCCCAGGGCCTTCAATGCTAAATGCATGACAGGTCCTCTACCATGCTAAACAGTGAGCATGAGGTAGTTTAAATCATATTCATCCTTTACTTCCTGTGACACTCATTCTTTGCTCAGTTTTATTCTCATTTGATCAATACACACAGGTCCAGTTAAAGTCCCAATAAAGTTAAGCAAACTGCATGGTTAAAGTTTCAATGGGAGGAAAGAAAAAGATTTTTTTTTTCTTGGCTTCACTCCAAAACAACTGGTTGCCATGCTGGCAATGAGCAAAGGTTGTTATTGAGACTGAGTCAACCCAGGACGTCTCTACTTGTTGAAGTAATTTAACAGAAAGATTTGGAGAGATTATTTACCTTCTTTATCATCCTGCTTTCTGTGCATGTTGCAGAATTAATATGGATCCTTATTCAGCCTAGTCTAGGGCTGAAAAGATATGGCATCAAATACCTCATGCAGGAAGCAGATAATTATAGTCGACTAAGCACAGAGACCCTTCGGTGAACTTGGACATTTTAGTATCAGCTAAGAAAATGGTTTAAATTGTTATGGTTCTCATTAGTTGTGTCACACAATATTTTCCTTTTTTTTTAGCTCATCAATTCGTTGTAGTCAAATAAAAGGTTCTTTCCAGTGTGAATTTTCTAACACACAAGGTAAAATTATGTAAGGCCTCTTTTTTATTTTGCATTTTTGCCAGACCAATTAATTTGTCTGCATCTTTTTGTGCACTTGCATGTTCATGTGTTATGTGGGAGTCTCTGTTGTTTCAGACCGCTGTATTATTCTTGGGAGGACTGTTCCTTCCCTCTGGAGGGCCTCCTTTAAGAGTTCTTGCTCTCTGGGAGCCCGGCCAAAGCCCAGCCGAGCGGACCCGTTGGCTGCTGCAGTGTGCAGCCCACTGAAGTCGCGGCCCGGCGTTCGGCACAGCTCCCACAGAGCTGCTCCACACAGCTGGCCAGACTGCTCTCTGGCAGATTTAACTGGTGCTCATCCGGTGGATCAACAGGATCCCTCCTTTCTCAGTCACCCATTCCTGCACACGGTCAGGGTTTCTGAAGTGGACAGCTGTGTACTAAGCAGCCTACACTGGAATAAAAAAAACATCACCTATAAAAATCCCTGTATAGCCTAAATCTTTTTTTACCCTTTTTTTATGATTTAAACAGCTCAGACCTCTGGAAAACCCCAACAGATGTCAACGGGGTGGAGGGTTCAGGCAGGGGTAGATGTCCGCTTTTAGCTTGGACTGTTTAATCGGACGGTTTGTGCTGTGGGCGTGTGAGGGTATGTTGAACTCAGCGATGATGACCTAAAATTGGCCCTAATCGAGTAGACTCATTAGTCCTGTGGCGGTGTTCAAAGTTTCTTTATCCCCCTTCAGTTTACTGTAATCGTCCAAATGGGACGCTGGGATTGGGAGAGCGCTGCAGACAGGAGAGCAAAAGGCAGACTCCCTCTCTCTCCGTCTGCAGGGAGGGAGAGAGAGAGAGCACACAAAAAATAAACAAAGAGAAAGAAAAGAGGGAGAAACAGAGTCGATGCCTGCTTCCTGGCAGCCTCAGCTGCGAGCACATCTGTGTGTGAAGGGTTTGAGCAGACCCCCACGTGTTTGCTCAGGTCGCCTGATTGCCTTTCCTTCCTCTTCTCTCTCCCACTAAAGACCCGATGTCCTTCCTCTCACTCCAGTCGCCCAGGCCAAAAAACGAGAAAAGGGCTACTATGACAGACGCTGGGAGTGGGAAAAACACTGCACTCATGACTCAGTGGTTTTCACATGTGAATTTACACAGAATGGGCAATTTTGGGAACGTCAACTGAAAGCAAACATGGACATTACATACATTAATCCCTTAAATGAAGGGTGTGAATTTGTGGCTTCATGTGCGTAAGCAATGAGGCTATATGCATATGCATGACTGTGTGTGACTCCGGAGCCCTTCGCTGGAGCCTGCTGTCTGGGCGCAGGGGTCCAGCCTGGGGCCTTAGCTCCACAAAGAGCCCTTCTCTTAACAACGAGCCATCACAGATAGAGGAGGAGCCTGACCAAAGCATTACCACGCTTTAGGGATCAGAGAGCTTCTCTTGATGCATCTGATACCGCTTATGATTTTAATGACCAAGTAGTCTTTGAGAAGGGAAACATCAGTGTAGTAGCTGTGTTTATGCCCCAAACAAACATTTTAGGATAACATGTGTGGGTTTGTGAAAGGTCTAACATGGAAACCGAATCTTTATAGGAAATATCTCCCCAAAAAAAAAGAAAATAGAAAAACAGATACAAATACCATGCACAGGCATTTATGCAGCCTTTTGCCATGTTGGTACCACATGCTGTTCTCTTTCAAAAGCAAAGTGGTCAAACCTGTGAAGCTTAAACATATATAAAGTGCTTTAACAAGGAGGTCTCCTTAACATTAAGACATTCAAACACTGATTCACTGATCTACCGGCATTTTAGGATTAAAATACCTTTGATGGAGCCAAACCCACAACTCCAAGACTGAAGGATGAGTACTTTCTCCCCAATCTATTACACCACCTTTACTCTGACACTCCTTACTTAAATCCAGTGCTAACAGTTGCCTTTGGAGGAAATAGGCCTTATAAATAGACTTAATTTGTGTATCTTCGGGACCAGAGGGTTGTAAGAGAATATAAGTGAATAAACAGCACCATAAAGACCAAGGAACACAGTAGGCAGGTCTGTGTAATGTGTTTAAAGCATGGCCAGTTTAAAAAAACATCCTTACCTTTCACTAAAATTGCAAGAAGTAAAACCTAGCAAGCTATCCCCCTAAAATTTGCCATTGTAACACAGCAGGGGTATCAGTTTGAAAGCTCAGTTTGAAGAGACTGTCGACATGGCAACTCAATATCTGACCTTTATTAAAAAAAATGCTATTTTAGATAAAACTCCACTAAATTGCTTTCAAGAAAATTCTAAAGCAATCCAGTGAAATCACAGCTGTTTTAAATAAAACAGGTGCTGATATTAAAAAATATTTTTCTCTTTCTCTATGCTTCTCTCTGCACTCTACAACTTACATCTTGCGGCAGTAAGAACTACCAAGACAGACGTCAACTTCAGTATTAAACTTTATTTTCTCTTCTTTGTGAGATGGAAAAATGATAAAAACGTACAGCTCAGGGACTTTTATTCACCCAAGACAGGTCAGTGTTTTTCTTTACGTAATAACCATGTAATTAAAATCATATGTTTCCATGTGTGTCTGGTGAAAGTTTAACAAGTGAAAATAAATTATCGTAGCAATAATTATAACATCAAATATAACAACAATAATAGCAATTAAGCATTTATAAACATTCTATTTACTGAGTTGTTGGTCTTTTTTTTTCTTTTTCTCAATAAAACAGTTATGAAAAACAGGTGAGCATTGTGGTGCACAATCCAGCATGTGAGGAGAGCTCTGGTTTGTTGGTGCCTTGCAGCAGCTTTAAGCACTGAGGAGTCCACGTGTAATCACGGCAGTTCTGGACGACAGTGCGGGGATGGACAGGGTGCACTTTATCTTTATAAGATCATGAGTTGATAAACAGCGGTTCTTTTTAGGCCCTCTCTGGACTCTCCTTTTACAGGGTCATGGAGAGGTGGGTACCAAAGTGACTTAGTAAAAATAAGCAACAAAGAATGACAAGCTTCTCCATTCACTCATTCCCCTCTCCAGCCCCACTCTCCAGAGGGACAGAGTAGTCGTGGTAGCTCTTGAAAGAGTTTGCAAAAGTCCACAACGTCCCCTCAGCAAGGCTGTGGCATCACACGGCCATCAGTTATTCAGTCCAACTGAAAGTCGCTACTCTCCGACCAACCACTGTACAGAACAAAAATCTGCCGCTTAGTGTTCAAGGAGATGCAGTGGCTCCTGTGTCTTTCAGGGGCTTCAGTGAGGCTCAGCCCAGACTGGCGACCGATTGGAGTGGTGTGGGTGACCAAATGAGGGATGAATGGGCGTGGGAGTGGGCAACATGTGTCCAGAATGGCTGAAGGGGGGGAGGTGACCCATATGGGCCATGTGGCTGGTGAGGCCATGCCCAGCGCCAAAGGGTGAGGCCTTGTCCTGCATACACTTGGAGAGCTCATCAAAGCCATCCCCTGCCCGTTTGTTCCTCTTGGACTTGCTGGACATCTTGCGGTTTCGCGTCTGGATGCCTTCCTTCTTCATGGTCAAGGGTCTGTTGACCTGTTGAAAGCAGCACATTAGCTCATGGCACAGCAAACAAAAGCCGCTCTGAAAGTGTGAATGCTGCATTATTGCAGGTCAAGGTTGTTTTGCTGTTAACTTCAGCTGAAAATGTCACTTGGAATCTCTCGCTCCTTGCACTGCCAATTATCATGTACATATATTTCTGTCATGGCAGTTGCCTTTAATGAATAGGACCAGTAAAAGATAAACCCAATAAATAAGGAGCAGCTGTTTTGCATATCCACCCTGCTGCATTCTGAAGCCAGTCATGGGCGTTTTTTAGCTTTTGTCTAATTGTCTGAACCCAACAGAACCTTCCCGGTCAATATGAATTCATGGGGATGAGGACAGGCTGGGTGTGAAAGGAGCAGCCTCAGACAAATCCTCATCAGTGTAACCGACGCTGTTACACTGAATGACAGTCCCACCCGGCAGCCTCTCCGGGGAGTAACGCCCCCCATTGAAACAACGACGGATTTATAAAAAGAGATGACCGGTGTGGGTTCTGCACGACAGGGTGAGCAGGCTCTGCTTGCAAACTCCTAAATCGATACACGCTGTCCGCCCACTTAGCCGGTTAAGTACCACCTTCACCCCAAAAAACTCCACACTCGGAGGGAAGGCTTTGTGAGTGTATATTTGTGTGTTTTCTCTCTAAGCTCACTTACGTTGTGTAATTTAAAGTAGAGGCCGCAGGCATTACACACTGGGTCACCATTCCCGTTGCGCCTCCACAGGGTGGTGGTGGTGGTCTGGCAGTTTGCACAGCAGGTGCCTGCACGTCTAGCAGCCGACTGAAAAACACAAAAAGAGAGAACGTAAACATCCCAAATAAAGCTTCATGATGATGTTATGAACAGGTCAGGATGGACACAGCACCCCAGGGCAAAACTTTGATAGATAGATAGAAAAGGCAACTGTCGGTTCTCTAAAGCAGTTGTTCCAACCTGCAAAAAAGCAGCGAACTTGTGACCCCAACTTTAAGCTGACTGTACAAGGATTAGTAATAAGTAATCTAAACATCACTGATGCTTAACTAGTATATCCAATTTATTTATAAATGCTGCTATATCTTTTGATATCAAATTAGGAATCTTTCTTCTTTTCTACAAGTTCTGAAGAGGACCCTCATTTGTTGCTTTGTGACCCCAAATGAGGTCTTGACCCCAATAAAAAAAATAAAAAAAACTGATCCACAAAGAAGCTGAAAAATGTCTGAAAAAATGATTGTTAAAAAGACATGTTTGAACATGACTGGGGATGGTCGCCTATCCTGACTTTCCTGAGCTTTATGCTGAACTTAGATGGAAGTGATAGATAAAAGCCAGGATAAGCCCACCTTAAATGCCAATAAAATAGACAATCTTGAATGTCTATCTGTAGAGTCTCATTTAGACACTGCATCAGTTTATCCAATTAGGTTATATTATTTTTTTATCACTATTATTGATAATATTACTGTTACTAGCAACATATGCATACAAGTACAATACTTTTTCTGTCTGCTTTATCAAATACTATAACAAATATCAGGGTTCGGATACCCTAATTGCCAATCTCATCCTTTTACGCACTTGGTGAATTTTAAGGCAATTTCTGAAATCATTTTATTGTTTATTATATTGAAATGTAGCAATGTGACATCAGTGAATAAGTCCATTCTGCTGAGAGGTCAGTGGCCTATGTCATATTTCATAAGTCAGCTGATCCAAAATGGATCAGAATCACTCTTAGTTTAAATAAGATTTATTGCAGATTTGGAAAATAATGGTCCAAGATTTTTTTCTTTAAAAAAAGAAAAAAATATATATATATCTTTAAAATTCAGCAAGCGCTGAAAAGAGAAGTCCGCCATTATGCAGTGGTTAAAGACATGGGAAATAAATGGCTTTTTTTTACAGCCAGCAGATGTGAGGAAATAGCACCACAGTTATGAAACTGCGATACAAAAATTCACATGAAAATGTATCTACAACATGCTCCTCAAATATCCGCATATATTTCCTACGTTCGGCTGCAGGTAATGCGTGCATTGCATGAAATATCCGGTTATTACCATATTGTAAATGGAAGAGCTGGTTCGGACCCGGTGTGGGCCCAGATCCAGGAAAAGTTGCTCTACAGGTTGTGTAAGTAGAGCTGGTGTCCTTCCCGACAATGCGCTCTCGCATCCATTGCGGATCAATTCTCCACGCATAATGAGAAACATTAAGCAAACGCGCACGAACCCCTCCGGTTTTTTTTTTGCGCTCTTTTTCTGCAAGGAGCGTCCAGGTTTTTCCCCTCTAATTAATTTCAGGTGGGTTGGCGCACATTTAGGCAACATCCTCTTTTCCACTACTTATATATATATATTTATAATTTAAAAATAACAACAACTGCCTATTAACATTTTACCGCTGTCCACAGAGAATGACAAACAGGAGGAGGACCATAAATCCATTTATTTTCCAATGGCCGCCCGTCTCTTCACACATAAGCGGCTCCTTCAGTGTTGTGATAATCTCTTTTACAGTATATGTCAGCCGCGGCCGTAGAGAATGCTGCGCGCAGGGTGAAGGCGGAAACAGCCGGGAGCCTGA